>NC_080021.1:113178273-113481303 GCF_030020395.1 Manis pentadactyla | reverse complement strand
CTTACAGGGCGCTCCATATTTGCAGGTGCTATTATTTTGTGAGTTCTTGATGTATTCTTATTTGTTGTCAAAATACCAATCTCTCTTCGAGCCACTTTCTCTTTATGAATGTCCACGGTCTACATTTCAAATTTGAACAAAGCAAGAAAGTATTATTAGGCATAGTAAGTAATATATATATTATATTGTTTCCAAGTATACATATTAGACCTTATATAGGTTGGACCATAAGGCTGGATTACATGTCTTTTTTCCAGTAGATATGCCTTTCTCTTCAAAATTCAGCATATTAATATCCTCAAGGCTTAAAACAGGGAATATCTAAAGGTGATTAAGAGCACCAAATAACTTCAATGGATATGATTCTAAAACCATTCTCAGGAAAGCAATTTTCTTTCCTGAAGATTGGTATGTGTGGAAAGGAAAGGAGTTCCTGTTCTAAGTAGCTTACAGTTTATTTAGTGGAGATGCAGACCAGAAAAAATTACAACACAATGAGGTTTAAGTGCTGTTGTGACACATGCACAGTTTATATGAAATTACTCTAAAGGTGTTCAGATCAAGAGGTTGAGACGGGTTCATTTTAAGTCTTTACAGAGTAGGTAGCTTTTTAAGGATAAGTAGAAGAGGCAAATAGTGAAATGATTCAAGGCAGAAAGAACGGCATGTTGCAGACAAAGTTATATAAGAAAAGGTGATAAAGCACAGGCTACAAACTGGCAGCATGCAGCCTACCTAATGTGGCCTTTATGGCTTAAAAAAAATTTTTTTTGTTCGTTTAATTGACAACATTTAAAAACTAGATTGTAGTCAGCACATGAGAAATAATTATACAACTGCTGAACAATTTAAACTTTGTCCTAATGGTAATGGGGAACGAGTAACAAATTTACACTGAGTGATATCATCAGATCTGCATTTTAATAGTTCTCTCTCCCAGAGGTGTTGAGGACAGAACAAAACCACTGGCAATAAGAGCAGTTAGGAAGCAGTTATGGTAGTCTAAGTGAAGAAAGTAAGAATGTGAACTGAACTTAAGCGAGGTGGGTTGTCAAGAAAAAAGAACAAAATTAGTGTTATATTTAAAACTATCTTTCACCAGAATTGTAAAAACTGACTGGGAAGGAACCTGTAATCAAGTATGTCCTCCCAACTTCAAAACAAGGTAAAGGAAGACAACTGTCCTGGGTGTCTAGAATTTTGGGCACATCTTGCAACAAAAAGCACTGACTCCCTTTATTCTCGATATTTATATTATGGTAAATGGCCTTAGAACATATAGTGTCTTTTTGGAGAGCAAAAGGCAGGTTTGTTTACTGCCCAGTATAATAGTCATAATGTCAGACCCAGGGCAAAGGTTGGGAAGGCTTATTACTCATTATAGAAGATCTGGTATCCTCAGCAGGGAGTTCATTTCCTGTAATGTACCCAACTCTGTGTACAGGCATCACCTGGCTCTCTTTGCAGTATCTTGTGGAAATGGGGGTAGTCATCTGGCACAAATGCTTACACTCTGGTTAGTGCTCTTGCCATATATAATGATATCCTTTTCTGATCCAAGAATCTCATGTCTTCTAATTTTATCGATGAAATTATGGCAGGCTAGCTTATTAGCCTGCATGAAGGGTAAAATCTCAAACATTTCAAAATGTTTGACAACTTTGGCAATGAGGATGGAATGGTGACAGAAACAAAGCTTTCCAGAAATGGAATGAAAGTCCAGTTGATTGGAACTGAGAGAAATCCATGGATTTCATGAATGAACATGTTGACGAAACTGTATGGTCGACTGGACAATGAATGGGTCCTCCACTTTAGTGCCTTGTTAATGAAGCTGAACTGAGGAGGTCACTTCAGGCTAAGTAGGTTCAAAGATAGTAGCATGAATGGTGCCCCAGTACTGTCAACTATTCACCAAGCTGTCAGCTTCAGTACAATTGGTACTAAGATTTGTCTGGTAGAGTGAAGGGCAAGAACACGAGGTTCTGTCCAAGGTTACAGAGAAAAATGTCTACAATGGGAAAAAAAAACCCTAAACCACTGTGGTCAGAATGAGGAGACTCTTAAGAACTTTGGTTGGTGTGCTCAGATGTGGGGGTGGAGCACATAATACTTGTTACAGCTGGTGCAACCCTCCAGCAGTCTGTCTGGCAACATTCAATCTACTGGAGATAAGTAAAAGGCCTCAGCATTTTTTGGCTTTGGATACTCCCTGCTATAAGAGACCTTTGGCACCCTTGGGGAAACCACACTTAGACAAACTCCCCCAGCACTGACTAGTCTTCAGGCTCTTACTGTACTGTTAGCCCTGCCAGCCTTGGAGAGCTCTCCTAGTCCTTATTTTGAAATCTTGACAATGTAGCCTGCATTAGGTAGACTCCTAAAAACAATGATGCTGCTATGCAGATCATTAAAGAGTATAAACCCATGGCCCCCACCATGGCTGTAGCTGCTGAATCAAAGTGTTCCCAAATAAAGATGGCATCAGTAATGACAATCTAGCCACAGAATAGAGAGTTTGGAGGTAAACCCAAAATACCACAGATTTATCTGGTTGATCAATGGCAACAGCACTGAAAACTGAAAGTAAATGTACCTTGTTTACTCATCCCCAAGGGGGAATCAAAGACTAAATATACCTGGGGGTATGCTAGCTCACGCTTGGTTAAGAGGATGCAAAAAGTGTATGCCTCAGTTAGATACAGAGCCCATGTCACCTTCACACACATCTGTGGAGGCAGAGGGTACCTCCTTTCAATTACAGAAATTTGGGTAGCATTCACAGTGGGGAAGGGAAACTACCATGTCCTTTGAGACGGGGCTCTCTGCACTGCTTCAATTTTTATTACTGTTGTGGCTTCCACCACTGAATGTAAAATTGGCACTGACACTTTACATGTCTGTACTGTGGATGCTCCTAAATGCCAGGGTGGATTATTCTAACTTGGAGGAGCCCATGCAAAAAAGGACTGGTAGCTTCAGCACTCCACAATCCTTATTACCCCTTTGAGTACAAGTCTCTGTGCAAGGATAATTTCATTGTCTGTAGCCTCCGGCAAGAAGAGCAGCCTCACTAGAGGCATCCCTAGCGTATGGATTCAATGCCTTCCTGACACAGCCATCATGTTACCCACCTTTTGAAAAGTTTCCCATTTGGGAATGGGTCGACTCAAACTCAGTAACTAACAGAGTAGAAGGGACCTAACAAGCCTCTCTTCTTACCACATGGAAATGGTTTATCCAAAAATGCAGCCAGACTGGTCCTTATGGCACCCCAGCCTTACATGAAAGAGTGGCAGCTACCCCTTTGAGAAATTTTATCCTCCATTCTATCACCCAAACCAAAGCTGCTGACTCAATGAAGCCCTGGATTCACAGAGGATCCCCTAAATGTCTGAGCCTGGTTCAATAATAATTCAACTAGGCTGAAACCCTATGGCATCCAGTGGGCTGCCAAGCTGTTCCACCTCAGTGCCAGCTGAACAGGATTGCAAGTGGGTGTGGTTGTTTTGTTCTGTGGGCAGAACTCAAGGATGAATTATCCCCTTAATAAGCCTTTTTATATTTTTACTGATGGGGGCTGTTACTGATGACCTAGGTGTTTGGTCTGTCACTTGAAAAACTACAGACTAACATTAAAGGCTGTCCACACACTGTGGAGACAAATGCAGTTGTTGATCGTAACATCTAGGTCATTAGTGTAATGGCCCACTGCCTAATGGGACCAATTGGAATCAAGCTGTTGCTGAAGCCCGCACTGTCCAGACTGCCATCACTGCCGCTGGATTCATCATCATACCAGCCATGTCAACATTTGTACCGTCATGGGACAGATACAAAGTAAAGGATCCTATGCTGCTGATGCAGAGGCAAACACTGCATCCCTCACTTGAAACTCCCACTTATCTCACAGTAAGAAAAAGATCCATTTACCTCACAGCGAGCAAGGCCATATTACCCGCTACTGGCAAATTGGCTACATCGGGCCTGTGACCCTCAACCCCTGGCCTCTTCAGATTATCAGTGGTGCCTTATTGCTGATGGCCCTTTCAGGTTATGGTATTGCTATTCACTAGTCCAATCAGCTGACAACAGCCACACCACTGTTACCCTTGACAGTAATCTGTATCACGGTTTTCACTTTCCAAACCATTTGCAGTCTGATGATGGTAAGCTTTTATCCCGAAAGGCATTAACAACGGGCTGCAGTTAGTCAAGGTGCTTGATGACCTCCCACACTCCCTACCATCCACAAGGATCTTGCATTGCTGAGTACTGCAAATGCCTCCTCAAAAATCAACTCAAAAAATTCAAAAACAAAAAACAACCAGGGTCAAAAAAGGACAAAAGTTCTGAAAATCAAAACCACAATGAGATATCACACCCATTAGGATGGCTACTACTAAAAAAAAAAAAAATCACCAGAAAATAATAAATGTTGGCAAGGATGTGGAGAAATTGGAACACTTATAAATTACTGGTGGTAATATAAAATGGTACAGTCGCTGAAGAAAACAGTATAGTGGTTCCTCACAAAATTAAAAAGAGAATTAGCATATAACTGCAATTCCACTGCTCGGTATGTACCCAAAAGAACTGAAAGCACGACCACCAAGAGATACCTGTACACTCATGTTGATGGCAGCAATATGCCCAAGAGCCAAAAGGAGGAACTTACCCAAGTGCCTACCCATGGAAGAACACATAAACAAAATATGGCACATACATACAATGGGATATTATTCAGACACACTGAAATGACTGCCTTCAGGTAATCCCACCAAAAACAAGCACTAGACTCAATTATTTGTACTGAACTGAGAGCCCTAAGGCCTGCCAGCTGTCCAGGAGGTAGTACTGAAGAAACTGTCTGCCTGTACTCCCTGACTTAATCAAATCGGTGCTACCTGGGAAGAGGTGGACAAGAACTGTAAACACCACATTCTTCATAGGAGTACTTGTGCAGCATTAGCTTACCTCCCTCCAGAAAATGTGGTGAATTACACCTAAGGAGTGGTCGGTCACAACGGACCTTCTTAAGCAAGCACAAGCAGATCATGTAGCACACAGACAACTGTAATCTCTTCTAAGTAAGATTATTCATCCCACATCGTCCCCAGTCTTCATGGGAAAATGAAATTCTAAATAGCTGAAGTTCTTTCTGTATTTTTCTTAAACATCATGGTGTCCCAACTCTCCTTAAAAATCATGTTTTTTCACCCATCCTATTTTCTGACACAATACAGGACTACCCAGGACACTGTTTCAAATTACCTGAAAAATTTTTCTCTTATTCTACTCCCTTCGCAGTCTCCCAATTAGGAATCATGAAAGTCCAAATCATAACCCATCTGGCAATACACAACCTTCCAGACGGCAGTGTGATTAAGGCAGGAGGAGGGGAACAGGCTTGGAATATTTGTGTAACAGCACATGTTATGTTCACCAAGCCAAAGTTAGCTTTTTCAGGGAGACTAAGTCCTTAATCTACTTCCTTCTTGAATTTCCTTACTTTCAACACTTCTTTCTTCACTGTTTGATAGCAAAAGAAGCAGTTTGATATGAGGAAAATTAGTTTTCAATTCTAATATACTAGAGGATAACATAAAAATATTCTGGAGTTACCCTAGTTGAGCAGGACTAGAAGGTCCAGGTGATCACCCTACAGCAATTCCTAGTCCTACTAAGACTGGCTGAAAACTACTGCTTTAAAAAAAGCACGCAAATGTGAAATCAGAAAACCTAGGTTTGAATACCAAACAAGTTGTAAAATTTTATAGAAGCTTTTAAACTAAGATTCCAGTTTGCCTATATAAAATGGAGATGGAATATTATTAGAACCTGTACTACTATTTGATACAAAAAAAACTAAAATATTTTAACCATATCTGAATCTTTTTCTCAAACTATATAATCCAAAACCCTGCAATTAAAGTATTTCTAAAATACATATGAAACACAGACTTATCACATTGTGCATGAGAAACAATGAATGTTGAACCTGGAAGATATTATGCTAAATGAACTAATAAGCCAGGCCCAGAAAGAAAGCTGCATGATCTCACTTACATGTAGAATCTAAAACAGTCAAACACACAGAAGGAAAGCAGAAGGTGGCTCCAGGGGTGGAGAAGTAGGGAAACCAGGGTATCCTAAAAAAGTCTGAACACACAGAAGCAGAGTAGAAGGTGGTTTCCAGAGTCCAGGGTGGAAAATGAGATGTTGGCCAAAGGCTACAGTTACAGTTATACAGGTTGAGAAAGTGTAGAGATTTAATATACAGCATGATGAATACAGTTAATAATACTGTACTGAATGCTGGAAATTTACTGAGAGTAAACTTCAGGGGCTTTAATTGTGTGTACACACACAAAAGTAACTGTGAGAAGATATATTAATAGCTTGACTATAGTAATCATTTCACTATATGTATATGTTTACCACATAATGTACAACTTAAATATATACAATTTTTATTTTAAAAAGTAAAAGAAGAAAGATGATTAATGTGAATTCTGTTCAAATCTTCAGTTTTGCAACTAGCTAGGAGATTTTGGAGGACTCCTCAGAGCCAGTCTAATGACCACTAAGGTTCTAGAAGCTTGAAACTCAAAGATTCCAAGAAAACAAGCCCAAAAGGCTAGAGTTCATTTGAAATAAGAAAGCAGATCTTACAGATGTAGACATCAGTAGAACAAACTAGAGAAAAGACTGAAGTCCAAAGATAAGTTCTGATAAATGAAGATCATGCTTGATGATTTAGCATCTTAAGGAGAAGTAATAAAGTCAAAAGATAATGTGTATAAGATAAATTTGAAAGTAATGGATAGAATTAACATGTTTAGGGGATCAACCTTTTAAAGCAGAAATAATTATTGAAGATCATATATATATAATTAAAAGTTTACAAAATCCAAGAGCTAAGTTTAACACAGAACAGTGTTTCTTCTGTTTACTGCCTAAACATCAAATAACAGTAAAATAGCTTAACAACCCCTGTCCAATTTTGAGATTACGCAATGGTTCATAAAATGTCTTAATTTGAAGGAAGTCTTCACATTTTAAAAATAATTTTTTGAATTTTAGTATTTTATATTGCACTTTCAGCACATAAAATGAAATTGTACTGCAATGGGCTGGTAACCAAGACATGACTGCAGTAGTTTAACACAAAGCAAACAAGGCCTTTGAATTTGGATAATATAAAAGGCATAAATAATTGAGCTAATCCAACACAACTAGAAAATCCTTGACACTTAATATAAGTACAAATAATATAATGAGTTGTTTGTAAGAGAGAATAATGGCAATAGAGAACATAAGATCATCAACAGAAATTTTCTACCCTCACCAAAATGGTAACACCCAATAAAACTGCAAGAAACTCTCTCCCCACCATCCCGTTAAAAATAAAGGAAGAAATAAGTTAACAGTGAAATGTGAGTTTGACAGTTAACTGGCGAAAATGTATGTTTCCTTCAAAGCCATGTACAGCACACCCCCACCTATTCATAAAAATACATCTCTCTCCCCCTACTCCCATTCAAAGCAGTATTGACACTAAATCCTCCCCAAATCGATCTACAGTTTGTCTTCCAGTAAAAACCCTAAAAGGATTTTTTCATAGTTTCAAAATATATATTGAAGTCAAAGGGGAAAAAATAACCAAGAAATGTTTAAGAAAAAATGAGAAAGGCAGACCTGCCCATTGAGATCTATTATAAAGTCATAGTAAATAAGACGGTATGGATGAATTCAACAAAAAAGAGAACTCAGGATTAAATTCATAAGAAAACTTGACATCTTACAGTGTGACAGCACAGTGGGAAAGAACTCATTATTCAAATAGGGCAACTAGTTTGCCATATGAAAGAAAACACTAAAAATGGATCCCTATTTTACACTATGGGGAGCAAAACCAATTCCAGATGCATTAAATAAGTGGCATATTTATACTTGAAATACACATTAATGAGAATGACTAACTATATATGTAATACAGATAAACTGCAGAAACCTAATGCCAAATTAAAAATACAAGCGACGCTAGGCTACTAACAACATGAATCTATTTTTATTAGACCTAAATGCAAATAAAATTAAACTGTTCAGGGATACATATACAACTCATAAATCTTTTTAAGGGGCAAGGAAATAATAAACATCTCCTCTGGGTTATGCATTGAAGCATACAGGTAGAAGATGCAGAACTGCTCATGTTCTAGTTAACTTTGGTGGTGAATTCACAGATGCTTGTTTTATTATTACAAATGTTGTAACATACACTACACTTATTCTTCTGAATGTATTAAGTATAATTTTTCAAAAGTCTTTGTTCACACAAAACAGCAGCAGAAGCACAGAACCCAAGAATGGACTAATAGTTACCAAAGGGAAAGGGACTGGGGAGGACGGGTGGGAAGGGAGGGATAAGTGCGGGAAGAAAAGAAAGGGTGCATTACGATTAGCATGTATAGTGTTGGTGGGGGGCATGGGAAGGGCTGTGCAACACAGAGAAGACAAGTAGTGATTCTACAGCATCTTACTATGTTGATGGACAGTGACTGTGAATGGGGATGTGGGGAGGACTTGGTGAAGGGGGGAGCCTAGTAAACATAATGTCCTTCATGTAACTGTAGATTAATGATAACAAAAAAAAGAAAAAAAAAAGTATTTGTTCACACACAAAGTGCAAATGGAGAACAAAAAAATTATTATTCCTGGAGCAGTATCAGAAGAGTCCATAAAAGAAATCTCATTTTAGCCAGCCATACTTGGCAGGCCAAAATGAAGAAAGGAGGATGGGCACAGAGGAAAAGCCAAGCAGAAGGAACAGCATAAGCAAAGGCAAAGAGGCATGAAAATATAACACCTACTTAGACATTAAAGAAAATTTAAAATAGCATGAAAAAAATTAAACTCTACTTTCATTGAGTTATTAAAGAAGTTAGAAAAGCAAATTTGATAATTTCTTTTTAAATGGTGAGGAAGCCATTATAATATGAGATTAGGAACTGAATAGGTAAAATAAATTTTATGGGAAGCAAAAGTTCTCAAGGAGTGATTAAA
Organism: Manis pentadactyla; assembly: GCF_030020395.1. NCBI lineage: Eukaryota > Metazoa > Chordata > Mammalia > Pholidota > Manidae > Manis > Manis pentadactyla. Next base: position 113,472,234 of record NC_080021.1, on the reverse strand, counting down.
ATATTCCAAAAGTGATTCTATTTAGAAAGGAAAATATTTCTTAAAGCAAATGTTAAAATAAAACAAGTAGACAAATTTCTTTTTTATATTTTAAGATACAATTATTTAAAACCACTGTATAATAATAATGTTGTTTTAATTATGTTCTCTTTCCTTTCCTTACCAATATGGGGCTTAAAAAAAGAAAGGAAGAAAAGAAAACATGCTTCTTTTAAAGATCCTCCAGAAAAAAACCTTTTAATTATCAAAAGACAGAAAGGCAGGCAGGAAGGAAGTATGACACAGCAAAACTACTTTATATTTCACTTATTTTCTACAATAATTTATTAGAAGGCCTGCCACTGCCAATACAGGGAGGGCATTACAGGTTTCAAGCAAAGAACCTTATGTGTAAGTAAAACCACAGTAAATGTTTGCTGAAAGAGTAACTACAGAATGAAAACTGAAACACTTTTTCCCTGAATAGAAAAAGGACATAAGTCTGAAAGGGATAGAAAAGTGTAAGTCCTGAGAAAAGCCACACAGAGAAAGTCTTCAGCCAAGAGAGAGACAATCTTTGTCTTTTACTGCTTATTTGGACCGGACTCTGGAAATGGCCCTATGCCCAAAATTCTGTGTTACAGATCTTTGTTCAGTAAGCTTGAAACAAGGTCCCAATCAACTGTGAAGCTAACTTGATTCAGAATGACCTATATACACACTATAATCTATTTAGAACAGATGAGCTGCAAAATAAGACTGATGGAAAAACATAACATAAAATCTTGGATCAGAACTATTCCAAAGTATTTTATCCTGGGAAAAACTGGATCTGTCACTAACATAGTGGCCCAAAGTGAATTTTTTAGTACCACCCAATGACATTTTTCTGTCTCTTCCCCTCCTGCTTAAGAATTTAAGACACGCTAGAGAACATTCCATATGGTAATTACACATCCACCTCATAAAAACGACTTGTACCCTATTTATTCATAACTATTTTTGAAACTGGATCTAAGGTAAATATGAACTTTTAAGAGATCATTCAGATCAGTTTATCTTCTAAATATCAGGTCATGAATTTGTACCTAATCCCCAAACTAGTACTACTATTAAAAAAATTAACATTTGTTTTAATGAATCATGAGTGTTTCTCTCTTCTTAAAAGATAACATATTTAAGCAGCAGACTCCAAGACTCCAAGAAGGGACTAGTGGTTACCAAAGTGGAGGGGTGGGGGAAGGGGAGTGGGGAGGGAGGGAGATGGGGATTGAGGGGTATCACTGATTGGTTCACATGGTGTGTGTGGGGTCATGGGGAAGACAGTGTAGCACAGAGAAGACAAGTAGGGACTCTGTGGCATCTTACTATACTGATGGACAGTGACTGCAATGGGGTATGAGGGGGACTTGATAATAAGGGTGAATGTAGTAGCCACATTGTTTTTCTTGCGAAACCATCATAAGAGTGTCTATCAATGATACCTTAATAAAAACAAATAATAATAAAAATAAAAATAAAAAAAGATAACATATTTAAAAGTCTGTAAAAATGTCAGGCATTATAGCCTAATAACTAAGAGCACAAGTTCAAGACCCAGATTGCAGACTTAGAAGTAGACTCTAACATATACTAGCTGCATGACTTTGGTAAATTACTTAACCAATCTAATCCCTTTGTTTTCTTATCAAGAAGATGAGACTTAAAAACAAATTATTATCAACCTCACACGGTTATTATGAGGATTGAATGAGTTAATGTATGTAAAGGATTTTCAACAGTGTCTGCATATAAGAACTAAATAAACATTAGCTTTTATTATTATTGTCTGTTCCTGTTCCCCAATTCATATCCAAGTGTTTAACTCCTGAGTTTATTAGATTAAACCAATTAAAGCTTACAGACAGTAATAAATACAACTCATAAACAATTTTAGGAATTAAGAATTATCACTTAGTTCATTTAAGATACACCAGCTATATTAAACATAACAAGAAGTGCAAATCACTGTCACCAGAAGAGTCAAATACAACAATTTGTAAGGATTTGGATTATACTCAGTAGTAACCCTTTCTGAGCCTCATTTCTTTCCCATTCATCTTTGGAGTATTTCTGGCCCTGTAATTTCTGCAGTAACAGTCACATTTGGGGATATTTACACAGAGAGGATATTTAAAGGTACTAATTACTACTTCAGATTAAATTTAGAGCATTGAGTACCAATGTTTCTCCCTCCTGAGACTTCACCATAATTACTGCCAAAAATTAATTTTGTATATATAAATTACTATATATATTTATAGAGACATATATAATTTTTTCCTCCCCAGAAGGATAAGGGGAAAAAAAAGAAGAAAAATCAGTGGATAAGAACTTCCAATAAATCTTTGAATATCAGAAAGCAAGTGGAGGTAAGGTAACTGATGAAAATAGAGCGCCGCAGCTAGAACCCAAAATACCTATGCACAGCAACACAATTTATCCTAAAAGAATAAAAAAAAAGAACCTTGAGAAGCTCCAAATTTGGAAGGGACAGGTTCTATAGACTACAAAAGTGAGGAACAGAATCAAAACCACTGTTAAGATACCACTTAACATCCACTGGCATGGCTATAATAAAAATAAATAGACAATTTCAGTGTTTGCAGGTGTCTTGCCAATGGGTTTCAGCCCTGGGCAAGTTCGCTATGGATTCAATGCGACCAAAGAAACTGACAACAAAACGTTCTTTGGGGTGAAAGGGTTTATTACCCAGCTTGTTCTCCCCGCGGTAGGTCGAACACTAACGTCTCCGCCTCCGCCCAGAGTACTGGGCCAGCTCTCTATATAGTGCAATAATAGCTTATTGCCTAAAGGTGTGGAAGCGGTAGCCTAGCAACAGGCCAGTTACATCAGGTGGTTTAAGTTAAGTGAGGATCCTAGCCATAGGAACCCCACCTTCCCCACAGCAGGGATATAGAGAAACTGAAACCCTCACGTACTGCTGGTAGGAATACAAAGTGGTGCAGCTGGTTTGGATAACAAACAGCTGGTGGTTCCTTGCATAGAGTTACCATATGATTCTGCAATTCCACTCCCAGCCGATTTAGCTGAAAACATATGTCCACACAGGAACTTGTACAGAGAGGTTCACAGCAGCAGTATTCATAATAGCCAAACACTAGAAACAATCCAAACATCCATTAACTGATAAATGGATAAAGTGTGATACACCCATAATTAGACTATTATTTGGCAATAAAAGGGACTAACTACTGACACATGTTACAACATGGATGAACCTTAAAAACATCATGCTAAGTGAAAGAAGCCATCACAAAGGGAAAGCCACATATTACTATATGATTCCACGTATATGAAATATCCAGAATACACAAATCTATAGAGATAAAAACTAGCCTACTAGTTGCTTAAGGCTGGGTGGAAAGAGGAAGCAGGGTTTGGGGAGTGACAGCTAAGGAGTATGGAAGTTTCTTTTGGGGCACGGACAATGTCCTAAAACTGCTTGTGGTGATGGATGCATAACTACGAATATATCAAAAGCCACTGAATTGTACACTTGAAGAGGGTGTTATATATGAATCATATCTCAGTAAAATTACTGTTTTTAAAAAGTGAGGAACAGAGCTAAAAGCTGTAGAATTAGGTATCTATATACTGAACGGTAGTGTTCCTGGTCCTTCTACTCACCATGTTCCCAGAATGCCAGCATTCCCTCATGAAAAACTCTCATGAAGAAATTAGAAAATTCTCCACTGTAGAAATAGGATGGTGTGGACAAAATGAGAGTTCCTGTGGCCAGGATTCTCACCTGGCCTTGGTGGACTAGCTCACTGCACACCTGTGGGGAATACATGGCTGTTGACTCTATATAAAGAGCTCCACCCAGGGCTCTGGGTGCAACATGGTGGCACGGCTGCAAGGCTGAAGGAGAGCAGAGCAGAGGCTGGAGTGGTGGCAGCGCCAAGGACAGAGGCCCAGAGGACAGCTGTGTGGGACGACTGTGCAGAGAGGCCCAGAGGATGGCTGTGCAGGACAGCTGTGCAGGCAGAGAGGCCCAGAGGACGGCTGTGTGGGACGGCTGGCAGAGAGGCAGAGACCGGCTTGCTGCATGCAGACTTACTCTGAGTGGACAAGATTCTAGTGTTGGACCTGCCACCCTGGAATAACCCTTTCACCCCAAGAACGTTCTATTGTCATTTATGTGGTCACACTGAATCCATAGTGAACTTGTCCAGGGCTGAAACCCATTGGCAAGACATCATCATACTAGTTCTGTACTATTGCATATGCACAAGTTACAAATTTCCTAACATACAAAGCTGAAAGAGTAGACAAAGAAAAGCTAGAGAAGTAACCATTTTACCTGCCAAATTTATGAAATGAAAATGAAGAATTTGTAGCTTCCTGTGTGTGATTACACGACTCTTTTTCTGAAATCTCCATTCTAATTGCCCTGTCCTTGTAAGAAACTAATTGGATTTGTACAAATTGGCAAAGCAGCATTCAGTTCAGAAAAGCCTCAACAGTTCTAGGAATTAAAGCCTGACATTGTAACAGACCTGTGTTTTATTCTAAATACTTCAACACTTTCTCTCTTTCACTCATGTCCCTACTTCGTTCCCCTGGCTTTTCATCAACACCCCATTAAAACTAACACCTGCATTTTCTCTGCTCATTTCAGTGTGCCCATTAACTTTCTCTATCCCAGACCTCTCTCCAAAGATAATTAATGTGAAAATCTTAAACCATAATCATATAATTATATTTTCAATACTTTAAACCCTTATGTGACATGAAAAGGTTTTTATGTGTTTTATAATAGAGAACTGTCAATATTCCTCTTCTGCAGAAATCTGGCAGAGTTTCAAGAAATAAGAGCAGTAGAATCAAGATGACTGGCTTCACTTCTTTTAAAAAGGGCAAAGAAAGTTTATATTCAAATGACAGTATTATTCATGTAAGAGAATCACACATTTTGGTGATTCAGACCCCACTTCAAAGTGCTTCTGCTGCTTAAATGTGCAGGTGCAGTACTACCTGCAGTCACTTGATTGCACCAGTGGGGATTGCACCAGTGGGGATGCACCAGTGCGGTCTCTCAGGTTTAATGGGGCAGCTGCTCAAAGGTCAGGCCAAGCTAACCAAACATTCTGGTCCTCCTATCTCTGCCATAGCAGAGGTGTAAGCAAAGGAAACAAGGATGGGAGCACAGAGTCATGATTCAACTACATGAAACAATAATTATTCAGCGAGTCCTTCAATTCTTGTCAGCTTTCCATTATTTGGAGCTACTAGGAATTGGACCACTTTGACCTTTTTTTTCAGCAGTATTCAGTGTTGAGATAAACTCTGATATAGGAATGGTAGAAGCCCCTCTTTGAGTACTGAGCAGCTTTTGCAGGCTGCTTCCTGCCCCAAGAAGGTTCGAGACCCAAGATCACTGTTAAGTCTGGGTCAGTCATGGGTTTTTTTTTTTTTCTTTTTGTTAGTCATGGGCTTTTTTAACCAAGCATATAGTTCCTTTGCCAGATTAAGCCCATATACAGGTCTCTTGTTTTCTGATTCCTATCAGTTCTACATCCCTAATTTTATTTTTCAGACAGAGTTCTCAGAATCACAACATTGCTTTCTTGCCCTCAAGACTTTACAGGAATATTTTTAAGGAAGGATTTATATGAAGAATCACCAATGATCCATTAATAATAAGAATTCAGATTGGAGAGAGGGAAGAAGAAAATCCTTGAAAATTATAAAGAACAGTAAAAATTAAAATAATAGATATACTAGAATTTGTAGTAGAGGCAGTCTCTCAAAGAGGTGGACATGAGGAAGGAAAATGGCACCAAAGTATTAAGTATGAAAGGCCTAATATATGAATAGAACATACAGAACAGAGAATATAGTGAAAAAGAAATTATCAAAGAAATGACACTATATCCCCAAAATATAGCAGCATATCTCCAGACTGAAAGGGCCCACCAAGTGCCAGCACAATATACAAATCTCCCTTGACTTAAGATGTGGTTGCATCCCAGTTAAACCCACTGTAAACTGAAAAAATTGTAAGTCAAATGCATTTAACAGACCTGAGCCACTGAACATCATAGCTTAGCCTAGCCTATCTTAAATGTACTCAGAACACTTAAATTGGCCTACTGTTGAGCAAATTCATGCAGCACAAAGTCTATCTTATAAAGAAGTGTTGAATACCTCATGTAATTGACTGAATACTACACTGAAAGTGAAAAAACAGTGATTGTGTACAGAATGGTTTTAAGTGTGTTGGTTGCTGACTCTCGTGATCACATGGTTGACTGAGAGCTGTGGCTGCCCAGCATCACTAAAGAGGATCGTAAACCATAGCGCTAGCCTGGGAACGGATCAATATCCAAACTGCAAAGTACAGTTTGTACTGAATGCATATTGCTTTCACACCAAGACAAAGTGAAAAATTTTAAGTCAAACCATCACAAACTGGGAACCATCTGTATTTTCCAAAGACCAATACCAAGCTATAACCCTGTGAAATTTCAGAATATTGCAGTTAAAACAGAATATTCCAGAAGTTTCCAGAGAGATAAAGAAAAGTTACATAGAAAGGATATGTAGTCAGAGATACATAAGACTTCTCAATGTCTGGAATCTCAAAGAAATGTACTGCCTTTATAATTGAGGGAAAGGACAGGATTAAAGATGGCGGTGTGAGAGATGAGACAGAGGCTTCCTCTTAAAGCCACATATAATATGAAAATATAATTAATACAACTAATCCTGAAAGAGCAACAAGAAAGAGGGCTACGCCAAACTGCATACACCTGGAGAAAAGAATAAACCTCACGGAACAGGCTAATGTACCAAAGCCGTGGTCCGGCGGGAGCCAAGCCCTTCCCCTACCCCAGCTCACTGGCAGGAGGAAGAGAAGTGGCGGCCTGGGACTGCTCAATACCTTGATCTGGAGATCTGCTCTGGGAGCACAAACATACATTTCATGGTGCTTTCGTGATCAGGGGGGTTAGAAAGCAAAGACAGGCAGAATACTTGGAGAGACTGAAACTCCAGCTGCTTGTGGAAAGCAGGGATCCATATCTGGCTGCTCTGGGACAAAAGAAAGGCAGGCAGTCTGAGAGACTTCATAATAGTGAGAGCACTGAGCTTACTGCTCAGGAGAAAGGACAGGTAGACAAAATTGTCTGGGTCCACTCTGCCCAGCAGGTTGGGAGCTTTCACGATCTTCAGCTGCTCCAGCTCCCTGGCTGGCTACACAGCTCCAAGGAGGCCCTCCGTGACATGCAGCCTACTGCGCCTTTCTTCCGGCCAGCCCCACCTGGCTCCCAAACCGGCAAACTCTACCCTGGCGTTAGGCCAGCCAGAGGGAAGATCTGTCTACAGTAGCTACAACGCAAAACGCAAAGCACAGAGGCTTATACCTGTGTGCTCAGCTCACTGGTTCTGGCAGTGGAGACAGGCATAGCAACCAGGAAGCAGGAGACAGCTCTTTCCTCCCCCCAGGCACCAACACTGCTCCCCTACAACCCCCAACATTGCTCCACGGCTAAGCAGCTCTACAGAGTAGAGCTTCTGGGCACGAGAGGGTGACACATTCAAATATGAAATGTCAAAGGAACCTAGTTCAAACCAAAATTATGAATACACCAGTGAAAGATACAAATGAAATCAACCTCCTGAATATTCCTGAAAGGGATTTCAAAATAAAAATCATTAACATGCTCATTGAGGTACAGAAAAATGTTCAGGAACTCACAAATGAATTCTGGGCAGAGATCCAATCATGACAAAACACAGTATCAGAAATGAAACATACAATGGAAGGTTTCAAAAGCAGATTCGATTAAAGTGGAGGAGACGATAAATGAAATAGAAATTAGAGAAAAGGAATACAAAGAAGCTGAGGCACAGAGAGAAAAAAGGATCTCTAAAAATGAAAGAATATTGAGAGAACTGTGTGACCAATCCAAATGGAACAATATTTGCATTATAGGGGTACCAGAAGAAGAAGAGAGAGAAAAAGGGATAGAAAGTGACTTTCAGGAGATAATTGCTGAAAACTTGCCAAATTTGGGGAAGGAGATAGTCTCTCAGGCCATGCAGGTGCACAGATGTCCCAACACAAGAGAACCAAAGAAGACAACACAAAGATATATAGCAATTAAAATGGCAAAGATCAAGGATAAAGACAGACTATTAAAAGCAGCCAGAGAGAGAAATAAGACCACATACAAAGGAAAGCCCATCAGGCTATATCATCAGACTTCTCAGCAGAAACCTAACAGGCCAGAAACAAGTGGCATGAGGTATTTAATGCAATGAAGCAGAAGGGTCTTGAACCAAGAATACTTTATCTGGCAAGATTATCATTTAAGTTGGAAGGAAGGATTAAGCAATTTCCAGATAAGCCAAAGCTGAGAGTATTTACCTCCCACAAACCATCTCTACAGTGTATTTTTGAGGGACTGATATAGATGGAGTGCTCCTAAGGTTTAATAGCTGTCACCAGAGGTAATAAAACCACAGTAAAGAAAGTAGAACAGTTAATTACTAAGCAAATGCAAAATTAAATCAACTACCCCCAAAGTCAATCAAGGGATAGACAAAGAGTACAGAATATGATACCTAATATATAAAGAATGGAGGAAGAAGAAAAAGAAGGAGAAAAAAAGACCTTTAGATTGTGTTTGTAACAGCATACTAAGTGAGTTTAAATTAGACTCTTAAATAGTAAGGAAGTTAACCCTGAATCTCTGGTAACCATGAATGTAGAGCCAGCAATGGGAGTAAGTACCTACCTATTGATAATCACCCTAAATGTAAATGATCTTAATGTACCAAGCAAAAGACATAGAGTCAATGAATGGATAAAAAACAAGACCCATCTATATGCTGCCTACAAGAGACTAACTCTAAACCCACACACATACACAGACTAAAAATGAAGGGATGGAAAAATATATTTCATGCAACTAAAAGGGAGAAAAAAGCAGGTGTTACAGTAGTTTTATCAGACAAAATTGACTTCAAAACAAAGAAAGTCACAAGAGACGATGAAAGATATTACATAATGAAAGGGGGTCAATCCAACAAGAAGATATAACCATTATAAATATCTCTGCACCCAACACAGGAGCATCTACATATGAGAAACAAATACTAACAGAATTAAAAAGGAAAACAGAATGTAATGCACTCATCCTAGGAAACTTCAACCCTCCACTCACTCCAAAGGACAGATCAACCAGACAGAAAGTAAGGACACAGAGGGACTGAACAACACATTAGAACAGATGGCCCTAACAGACATCTACAGGACTCTACACCCAAAAGTAGAAGAATACACATTCTTCTCAAGTGCACATGGAACATTTTCAAGAAAAAATCATACACTAGGCCCCAAAAAGAGCCTCAGTAAATTCAAAAATACTGAAATTGAACCAACCAGTTACTCCAGACCTCAAAGGTATGAAGCTAGAAATAAATTATGCAAAGAAAATGAAATTCCCACAAACACAAGGAGGCTGCACAACATGCTCCAAAATAACCAATATATCAATGAACAAATAAAAACAGAGATCAAGCAATATATGGAGACAAATGACAATAACTCAACACTGCAAAATCTGTGGGACGCAGTGAAGGCCGTGCTAAGAGGGAAGTATACTGCAATACAGGCCTACCTCAGGAAAGCACAATAATCCCATATGAACAGTCTAAACTCAGAATTAACGAAACAAGAAAAAGAAGAATAAATGAGGTCCAAAGACAGTAGAAGGAGGGACATAATGAAGATCAGATCAGAAACAAATAAAATCAAGAAGAATAAAACAATAGAAAGAATCAACGAAAGTAACAGCTGGTTCTTCAAGAAAATTAACAAAATACATAAAAACCCCTAGCCAGACTTATCAAGAAAAAAAGAGAGTTTACAGACATAAACAGTATCAGAAATGAGAAAGGAAAAATCACAAGGGACAGCACAGAAATACAAAGAATTATGAGAGAATACTACGAAAAATTATATGCTAACAAACTAGAAATCCTGGAAGAAATGGACAACTTTCTAGAAAAATACAACCTTCCAGGGCTGACCCAGGAAGAAACAGAAAATCTGAACACACCAATTACTAGCAACGAAATTGAACTAGTAATTAAAAATCTACCTAAGAACAAAACCCCTGGACCAGACGGCTTCACCACTGAATGTTATCAAACATTTAGTGAAGACCTAATACCCATACTCCTTAAAGTTTTATAAAAAGTAGAAAAAGAGGGAATACTCCTAAACTCATTCTATGAGGCCAGCATCACTCTAATACCAAAACCAGGCAAAGACACCACAAAAAAAGAAAATTACAGACCAATATCCCTGATGAACATAGATGCAAAAATACTCAACAAAATATTAGCAAACTGAATTCAAAAATACGTCAAAAAGATCATCCATCATGATCAAGTAGGATTTATTTCAGAGATGGAAGGATGGTACAACATTTGAAAATTGACCAACATCATCCACTCCACCACAGCAACAAAAAGAAGGACAAAAACCATGTGCTCATTTCCATAGATGCTGAAAAAGCATTTGACAAAATTCCACATCCATTCATGATAAAAACTCTCAACAAAATGGGTATAGAGGGCAAGGACCTTAACATAATAAAGATCATATATGATAAACCCACAGCCAACATTATACTCAACAGCGAGAAGCTAAAAACTTTTCCTTTAAGATAAGGAACAAGACAAGGATGCCCACTCTCCCCACTTTTATTCAACATAGTACTGGAGGTCCTAGCCATGGCAATTAGACAAAACAAAGAAATACAAGGATTCCAGATTGGTAAAGAAGAAGTTAAACTGTCACTGTTTGCAGATGACATGATACTGTACATAGTAAAACCCTAAAGAATCCATTCCAAAACTACTAGACCTAATATCTGAATTCAGCAAAGTTGCGAGATACAAAATTAATATGCAGAAATCTGTTGCATTCCTATACGCTAATGATAAACTAACAGGAAGAGAAATCAGGAAAACAATTCCATTCAAAACTGCATCAAAAAGAATAAAATACCTAGGAATAAACCTAATGAAAGAAGCTAAAGACCGATACTGTGAAAATTACAAGACACTCATGAGAGAAATTAAAGAAGATACCAATAAATGGAAACACATTCCGTGCTCATGGATAGGAAGACTTAATATTGTCAAAATGGCCATCCTGCCTAAAGCAATCTACAGATCCAATGCAATCCCTATCAAAACACCAAAAGCATTCTTCTATGAACTAGAGAAAATTGTTCTAAAATTCATATGGAACCACAAAAAAACCCAAATAGCCAAAGCAATCCTGAGAAGGAAGAATAAAGCTGGGAGGATTACGCTCCCAGACTTCAAGCTCTACTACAAAGCCACAGTAATCAATACAATTTGGTACTGGCACAAGAACAGAACCATAGACCAATGGAACAGACCAGGGAGCCCAAATATAAACCCAACCATATATGGTCCATTAATATACGATAAAGGAGCCATGAACATACATGGGGAGATGACAGCCTCTTCAACAGCTGGTGTTGACAAAACTGGACAGCTACATGCAAAAGAATGAAACTGGATTATTGTCTAACCCCATACACAAAATTAAACTCGAAGTGGATCAAAGATCTGACTGTAAGTCATGAAACCATAAAACTCTTAGAAGAAAAGATAGGAGAAAATCTCCTGAATGTAAACATGAGCAACTTCTTTCTGAACCATCTCCTCAAGCAAGGAAAACAAAAGCAAAAATGAGCAAATGGGACTACATCAATCAAAAAAGCTCTGTGCAGCAAAGGACGCCATCGGTAGAACAAAAAGGCATTCTACAGTATGGGAGAATATATTTGTCAACGACATATATCCAACAATGGGTTAACATCCAAAATATATAAAGAACTCATGCCTCAACACCCAAAATGCAAAAAACCCAATTAAAAAATGGGCAGAGGATATGAAGAGACAACTCTCCAAAGAAGAAATTCAGATGGCCAATAGGCACATGAAAAGATGCTCCACATCACTCATCATCATGGAACTACAAATTAAAACTACAGTGAGATATCACCTCACACAAGTAAGGATGGTCAGCATCGAAAAGACTAAGAACAACAAATGCTGGCGAGGTTGTGGAGAAAGGGGAACCCTCCTACACTGCTGGTGGGAATGTAAGCTAGTTCAACCACTGTGAAAAGCAATATGGAGGTGCCTCAAAAAACTAAAAATAGAAATACTAAATGTCCCGGGGATTCCACTATTTGGAATTTATCCAAAGAATACAAGTTCTCAGATTCAAAAAGACACATGCACTCCTGTTTATCACAGCACTATTTACAATAGCCAAGATATGAAAGCAACCTAAGTGTCCATCAGTAGATGAAAGGATAAAGAAGATGTGGTACATATACACAATGGAATACTATTCACCCATAGGAAACAAACAAATCCTAGCATTTGCAACAACATGGATGAAGCTGGAGGATATTATGCTCAGTGAAATAAGACAGGCAGAGAAAGACAAGTTATCAAATGATTTCCCTCATTTGTGGAGTATAACAAGAAAGCAAAACTGAAAGAACAAAACAGCAGGGGACTCACAGACTCCAAGAAGGGACTAGTGGTTGCCAAAGGGGAGGGGGGCAGGTCGGGAGGGAGGGAGGTGGAGATTGTGGGGTACTTAGTACACATGGTGTGAGAGGTCACAGGGAAAACTAGCACAGAGAAGGCAAATAGTGAATCTGTGGCATCTTAATACACTGATGGATAGTGACTGCAAAGGGGTATGGTTGGGGACTTGATAATATGGGTAAATGTAGTAACCACATTGTTTTTTCATGTGAAACCTTCATAAGAGTGTATATCAATAATACCTTAATAAAAAATAAAAAATAAAAAAAAACAGGCAGTGGACAACATTAAGCTCACAGACTATAGTTGGCCAGTCCCTGGCCTAGAAAGGTCCTGACACCTTAATGATCTTAACTAGTGCTCTTCTATGCAGTCAGTGAAATTGTAGGCATGATATTAGGAAGAAATGACCATCCTCTAAGGATGAACTGTGTGCACTATGATAGCCACTAACCACATTTGGCTTTAAGCGCTAGAATATGGCTATTCCAGAGTGAGATGTGCTTTAAGCAAAAAATATACACTTGGATTTTGAAGATTTTGTGTGAAGTAAAGAATGTATAATATATCATTAAAATTATACTGGTGACAATGTATTTGATGTATTGGGTTAAATAAAATACATTATTAAAATTGAAAAAATAAAATAAAATTGAGGGAAATAATATTCAGTCTAAAACTAAGGCAGTATAGTACAGTGGTAACAAGCAGACTGCCTTGTTCAAATAATGCCATTTAATAGCTGCATGGTCCTGAACAAAGCATGTAACTTCTTTGGGTATCAGTTTCTTCATCTGTAAAATGGGTTGTTGTACGACAAATTAATCCATAGGTGTTCATGTGTATAGAAGCCTGATAGTGTGCTCTAGTGAGGAAGACTGGATATAGAAAGGGGTGATAAAGAACTTGGCTTTTCATCATAGTCTCTTAGGCAGTATTTGACTAGCTTGTAACCACATTTGCATACTGTTGAAGGAAAGAAGGAAACTGAAATGAAGCCCAATTATAAGTCAAGTACAGATTAATATCTATATGCCTTTAGCTCAAATGACGAAAGCCAGAAAAACAGAAAATAAAAATTTTTACTGAAAGAGAACCACCTGGCCAGACAGTCAGGAAGGGAGGCAGGTCATGTTAAGAGCTTCTTGGTCTGGCTGAGCAGCAGAGTAAAACCAGGACAGGCTGGGTCAGATTAAAGAAAGAAGACAATTTGTTGATTAGAGCAAAATAGAGTGTTCCAATAGAAAAACTGATTTTCAATCAGTTAACTGACAAGCTTTTTAATATATCAGATTCACTGAGATTTGATGCATTTTAAATTTAAAAATAGAGAAATAAAAGTGACAGACTTTACTATTAAAATTCATTAATACCTTGTTAACATAAGGAATGCCAACTGCGGCAATATGGCAGAATAGATAACCTGAAAACTCTCCCATTACAAAACTACATAAACATGCTTCTTAGACTGTGACAGAATCTTTTAAAAATGCATAGTCCAATGCTAAAGAACATGAAGAAAGGCCAAGGCAAGTAAGAAGGGAAGACTAAAACCCAGGGCAGAAAACATGAAAGAAGCTACTCTATAGGGGCCTGCTGGTCACTAACAAAGAGGCTTGGACTATTATGTTAAATGGAAACAAAAACATGGCCTCAGCTTGCTGAAGGTGGGAAGTTAGAACTGATAGGGCAAAAGGGACTTTGCAGGTGTGATTAAATTAATAAGGATCTTGAGATAGAAGACTGAGATTATTGAGTTGGGCTCATGTAATCAGCAGGGTCTTTATAAAGTAAAGAAGAAGGCAGGAGAGTTAGTGCGGATCAGAATGATGCCATATGAAAATGACTTAACTGGCTATTACTGGCTTGAAGATGGGGGAAGAGGCCATCAAGTAAGAAATGAAGGAGACTGAGAGAAACTGACAAAAGGCGAGAATATATTCTCCTGTAGAACATACAGAAAGAACACAGCTCTGCCCGTATCTTCATTTTGGCCTAGAGAAACCCATTTCAGACTTCTGACCTTCAGAATGTGAAGACAGTAAAGTGTTGTTTTAATCAGTTAGGTTTATGGTAATTTGTTAAAGCAGCTATAGTAAACTAATAAACACACAACACAGGAGGAAGGGGGAAGCTGTCCAAGATAGTTCCCATGAAGTTTTCAAATTCAAGACTTCAGATAGTTCTGGATTGAGGGTATCCCTATTACACCTGGCAGAACAAAACTGTCTGGGAATATGCCTTCAATATAGTCTATCAAGGGTATTCCCCTTAAAGTGGACACAGATATCAAAGATGAGAAGTTAAGATAGGCTCACAATCAAAATTAATAGAACACGTAAGGAAATAACTCACCATAAGAGGCAGTATACATACACATGTATACACATATACTCGAGTGCACACACATTAAGGCCTCCAAAGAATGTTAAACCAAAAGAGAATGGTAATTCAGAAGACAGGTAAGAAAAGAAACCAAACATAAGACATGAATAAAAAGTACAAAATAATGGTGGTTTGTTTGAATCCAAATATATCAATAACTACATTAAGTGTAAATGCAATAAATGCCTGAGTTAAAAGAAATATCACACTGGTTTGGTTTTATTTTTTTTAACTCAGTATGCTTAGAAGAAACAAATCTTTAAAAACAGGAAAAGCTGAAATAAAATAATGAAAAGATAATTCTAAAGTTAATATGTAGTATATTAATATTGAGCCCAAATAAACTATAATAAAGGATTCCTAGAGGTAGAGAGTTTTCTATTCCATAATAATGATGTATTTTATAAAAATTATTTTCAGATGACTTTAAATACTCAATGAAGGTTTTAAAATTTATACTATGTGCTTTTCAAAGAAAACAACCTAAAAGCATTGGAGAAGCTGTTTACATGCCAGGCTGGGTGGGGGGACAACTTGAGAAAAATGAACACATGCAAACACACATAAAACTGTAGATGCCTAGAAAGGAAACCAGCTAAAAGGAAAAAAAGAAAACACTAAAAATAGGCTTATAACAGCAATTCTTCCTGCCTCTACTTGGATTTTCAATTATTTCAGAGCTAAAACTGAGAACTAAAATGTGTACAATTCATTTCCAACAGAGAGGATTATTTTAGAAATAAGCTCTGCCATAATTAAATATACTTATTTATGTCTTAGTTCTCAAGTACCACTTTCAGTTCAGAATCCAAAGATTTTAAAAAGGAAGTGATCTTAATGACAAAATACAGCAAAATAAATTATTCCCGATTGGTGAAGAAAATATTCCTATGACAGTTAATTCTGATGGTCTCTTACAAAACATTTTTAAGGATGTTATGCTTTGACATACATATGCCAGATTTTTTTTACAATTTCTTCTATCTTTAAATACTATTATGGATTCACAGTCCCAAAACTAAAAAAAAAAACAACAATAGGAAGACTTAAAATGTAAACAATAAGTTCTTTTTTAAAAAATTATGACAGTGGGGGTAGTTTTTAAATAAGAAGCTATTGCATCCAAAAAAAGAATCACCTCTTAGCACCTGAATCTAATCGTGAGGAAACATCAAACATACCCATAATGACATTCTAGAAATTGAATAATTTTCAAAAGTATCAAGGTCAGGTAAAGTCAAAGAAAGACTAAGGAATTGTTCCAGACTGAAGAAGGCTAAGGAGGAGACATGATAACTAAATGTTTCTGAACTGGATTCTTCTACAAAGCTATTGAAACAACTGGAAAACTTAAATAGAAGTTGAGAATTAGATGGCTGCAATATATTATTGTTAATCAACTGATTTTGATGATTGTGTTGTGGTTATACAGAATGTATTTGTATCTAAAATATATTCTCCAAAGAATTCCAGGGTGATGGGTGCATCATAGCAGCGAGTAATTCTCAAAAGTTGCAAATAAAAAGTTCTTTGTCCTGTACTTGTAACTTTTCTGTTTCAAATTGTTCCCCCCAAAATGTCTTAAGTCATCTTTACTACTTAGTCATAAAAATAAAAACAGATTTCTCAAGTTCACTGATTCAGAGATATTTAGTGATCAGTGTTCCATTAATTTATGGAGGAACACAACCAGACATGATTTCTCTAAAAAGAGAATACAGTGATTTGGTTTTTCTTTTTTCAATCAACTGAAATTAAAAGCGTATGGTCCCATTCTAAACTGTGACAAATTCTCTGCATCATGTTCCTCTACAGAAAATCTGACTTATTTCCCCTTTTATTTGTTGAGTAAATAGACACATACATACTAGGCACTAAGAATATGGCAACGATCATAAAAGATCTCTATGCAAGGCAAATACTGAACAATAGGACAAATAACTATACAATTCTAGTAATAAATGCTACAAAGGGAAGCCATAGGATGCTATAAAAACAGCCAACAAAGAACCCTAATAATATGTACACAGGTGGAAAGCAGAAATAAAGGACCATTAGGGGAAAACCACCCTTTAACAAAAATTAGGGTTAAGAGCTCAAGGATGACTAAGAGTTAGCCAGGTGAAACAGGTCTGTAACAATACATGCCAGGATACCAACACGGCAGAGAGCATTTATTATCCCTGCAACTTATAAAGTCCAAGAAGAGTTAGTAGTAAGGAATAAGGCAGAAAATGAAAGACAAGTGCCAGGCCTTTAAAGAGCCTTAAATGCCATTACAATGATTTTAAGACTTGTTTCCTTGTAGTCACTAGTTTTCAAACTTTGTTGTTCAATCCTAACTTGAAATGGACTCTTACATAGGATCTCAATATATAATATAAAAAAAAGTAGCACTGTACTTACATCCTGTGCTGATGGATAGGAAGAATTAATATTGTCAAAATGGCCATCCTGCCTAAAGCAATCTACAGATTCAATGCAATCCCCATCAAAATACCAACAGGATTCTTCAACGAACTGGAACAAATAGTTCTAAAATTCGTATGGAACCGCAAAAGACACCAAATAGCCAAAGCAATTCTGAGGTGGAGGAATTAAGCTGCGGGGATCTCGCTTCCCAACTTCAACCTCTACTACAAAGCCACAGTAATCAAGACAATTTGGTACTGGCACAAGAACAGACCCACAGACCAGTGGAACAGAACAGAGACTCCAGATTTTAACCCTAACATATACAGTCAATTAGTATACAATAAAAGAGCCATGGACATACAATAGGGAAATGACAGTCTCTTCAACAGCTGGTGTTGTCAAAACTGGACAGCTACATGTAAGAGAATGAAACTGGACCATTGTCTAACCCCATATACAAAAGTAAATTCAAAATGGATCAAAGACCTGAATGTAAGTCATGAAACCATAAAACTCTTAGAAAAAAACATAGGCAAAAATCTCTTGGACAAAAACATGAGGGACTTCTTCATGAACATATCCCTCCGGGCAAGGGAAACAAAAGCAAAGATGAACAAGTGAGACTATATCAAGCTAAAAAGCTTCTGTACAGCAAAGGACATCATCAATAGAACAAAAAGGCATCCTCCAGTATAGGGGAATATATTTATAAATGACATATCAAATAATGGATTGACATCCAAAATACATAAAGAGCTCATGCACCTCAACAAGCAAAAAGCAAATAATCCAATTAAAAAATGGGCAGAGGATCTGAACAGACACTTCTCCAAAGAAGAAATTCAGATGGCCAACAGGCACATGAAAAGATGCTGCACATCGCTAACCATCAGAGAAATGCAAGTTAAAACCAATGAGATATCACCTCACACCAGTAAGGATCACTGCCATCCAAAAGACAAACAACAAATGTTGGCTAGGTTGTGGAGAAAGGGGAACCCTCCTACACTGCTGGGTGGGAATGTAAACTAGTTCAACCATTGTGGAAAGCGATATGGAGGTTCCTCAAAAAGCTCAAAATAGAAATTCCATTTGATCCAGGAATTCCACTTCTAGGAATTTACCCTAAGAATGCAGGGGCCCAGTTTGAAAAAGACATATTCACCCCTATGTTTATCGCAGCACTATTTACAATAGCCAAGAAATGGAAGCAACCTAAGTGTCCATCAGTGGATGAATGGATAAAGAAGAAGTGGTACATATACACAATGGAATATTATTCAGCTGTAAGAAGAAAACAAATCCTACCATTTGTAACAACATGGATGGAGCTAGAGGGTATTATGCTCAGTGAAATAAGCCAGGCAGAAAAAGACAAGTATCAAATGACTTCACTCATATGTGAAGTATAAGAACAAAGAAAAAAACTGAAGAAACAAAACAGCAGCAGACTCACTGAACCCAAGAACTGACTAACCATTACCAAAGGAAAGGGACAGGGGAGGATGGGTGGGAAGGAAGGGACAAGGGGAAAAGGGGGCATTTGGATTAGCATACATAATGTAGGGGTGTGGGGGGCATGGGGAATGCAGTACAACACAGAGAAGACAAGTAGTGATTCTATAGCATCTTACTTCACTGATGGACAGTGACTGTAATGGGGTATTTGGTGGGGACTTGATTATGGGAGGAGTCTAGTAACCACAATGTCGCTCATGTAATTTTAGATTTAACGATACCAAAAGAAAAAAAAAAAAAAAGAAACACCCTATACAACTTTAGTAGTGGAAATTAGAGATACTTTGAATGAAGGGAAAGATTATCATAAAAAGACCTAATATTGTAAAATGTCAACTTTTTACTAAAATTAATCTATAAAGCTATTTTTCAAATACAAAAAAAATGGGGGATAGGACTGGGTGTATCCCACACGGATCATAGTTTAAATAATCTAGTCCACTGATTAGTATTAAGTAAACATAAAATATTTAAGACATCTGATGGCAAAACAGCCTGAGAGACAAAGATTCATGTATTTTTTTAAATAAAAAACTGAACGTGAATATACACACACATATATAATTTGATGATACAAATGTCAACTACTATATATATTTCAATGATACAAATCATATACTAGCCAATGTATGTATTCTAATGATACAAATCACACATTCACACAGTTTTTATTTATTTAATTATTTTTAATAATGGGAAGGTAAGGTAAGTGAAGGAGAGAGGATCAAAGCTATACCAGAAATCTTCAAGGTTTAGTCCCTGGACTCCCCCAAACAATTCATGCTTTGAAGTATGTTCTTATATTCAGAGAAGAATCTGTATTCTGTATTAGTACACCTTTACTGTAACTTGTTCTATAAATTTACCTTGTTAATAATAACCATAACTAAAGCAAGAATACTTCATTTATCTGAATAAAATGTATCCTTCCTCCAAAAACAGGTGTGGAAACTTGCCCTGAATCATTTGATTGCTGGGCCTTATTATTTTCAAGAAAAATGGGAAAGTTAGCAACTGGTTAGGTCATATCAGTCTTAAAATAACGAAGTTGAAGATTAAAAATACCATTTCCTAGTAGGACCTTGGCAACTTAAGGAATTTTTCATGTTTTACTCATGATTTTAAGGACATTATATAATTTTATAATATTCTCTTTAAAATACAGTTTTAATCCATATAATGAAGATGAAAAGAACCAATCTCATCTAAAGATTTACACAAATATAAAGTCATACCACACTCAGAACTGATTTGTGTATGTATTAATCTCCTCATGGTGTAACAAGTTACTATAAACTTGGTGGCTTAAAACAGAAATTTATTCTGTTACAATTCTGAGGGCCCAGAAATTCAAACTGAGGTTTACAAGACTAAACCAAGATGCTTTTGTCATATACAGTAATATTCACATTTCCAGGGATTAGGTCTTGGATATCTTTGGGGGCATTACTCAGCATATATGGTTTATCTTAGAAATATTAGATATGTATATAAATCCATTAGAATATTAAATAGGGCAGTTAAAATATTTCCCTCATGGCATACCAGCAAATCAAGTGAGTGCTACCAAATGCTCCTAGCCGGTGGGTACTAACTCAACACAGCATGCTTTCTAATTCTAAATGGCACTCAACAACCTGCATTACATCCTCTTGCCATTATTTCAAGTTTTGATAAACGCCTTATGTCTGTAATAGCCGACAAAAAAATATAAAAGCAATAGTGTTAAAGTGATATACCTGCTGCATTGGTTTGATAGGGCTGTGTATTTTTTATTAAAATATCATTGATATACAATTTTATGAAGGTTTCACATGAGCAACACTGTGGTTACTACATTCACCCATATTATCAAGTCCCCCCAACAGACCCCATTTCAGTCACTGTCCATCAATGTAGTAAAATGCTGTAGTCACTATTTGTCTTCTCTGTTCTATACTGTCTTCCCCATGACCCCCAAAACACACCATGTGTACAAATCATAATATCCCTCAATCCCCTTCTCCCTCCCACCCCACCCACCCTCCACCATTCCTCCCCTTTCATAACCACTAATTCCTTCTTAGAGTCTGTGAGTCTGCTGCTGTTTCGTTCCTTTAGTTTTGCTTGTTATACTCCACAAATGAGTGAAATCATTTGGTACTTGTTTTTCTCTGCCTGGCTTATTTCACTGAGCATAATTCCCTCTACCTCCATCCATGTTGTTGCAAATGGTAGGATTTGTTTTCTTCTTATGGCTGAACAATATTCCATTGTGTATATGTACCACGTCTTCTTTATTCATTCATCTACTGATGGATGCTTAGGTTGCTTCCATATCTTGACTATTGTAAATGGTGCTGCAATAAACATAGGGGGTGCATATATCTTTTTGAATCTGAGATCTTGTTTTCTTTGGGTAAATTCCTAGGAGTGGATTTCCTGGGTCAAATGGTGTTTCTATTTTTAGTTTTTTGAGTAACCTCCATACTGCTTTCCACAATGGTTGAACTAATTTACATTCCCACAAACAGTGTAAGAGGATTCCCCTTTCTCTGCATCCTCACCAGCATCTGTTGTTTCTAGGGCTGTGTATTTTTAAGGGCATGACATATTAAGCTTTTGATTTCAGAGGTATCTATTCCAAAGACCGATCTCAAAGATTGGGTCTACTGTCAGCTGTATTACATAGCTACTAGCAAAACAACCAGATAAGGACCCAGGTTGCTCCCAATCATGAAATTCCCCTTTTAGAAAGCTCTAGGTAACTTAGATAACTGGCTGCTTGAGTGACCCCACTTTTCCTTATTTTTTTCTACACCCTAATTTCTGCTCTTATGCTTTAAATTCACCAATAAGGACTGACCCAGCAAAACCCTAGGCTCTCTGCTCTTAGACCCTAATAAAGGCAGAGTTACTGGTCCACACTCTCTCCCTTTTTCTCTGTCTTCCAGCTTTTGGTGTGGCCCTCATGTAGCCCTTTGGCAATCTATGTACACTCCATGCTATGTACTCATTTTTGTGAGTAACAAATCTTATTCTTTAAAATTCCCTTTGAAGTTCCCTGATGGTTTTGCAGAGGTTTCCCCTAAATCCTAAGAACCACAGGCCTAGTCCAGTAACAACATTGGCCCAAGTAATTGAGGGAATGTCTGTGGGGCTCCTGTGAGTAAATTCAGGCCAGGTGAGTGCAGGAGGCACTCCGCCAAGGACATCACAATAGGCTTCCGTAAGAGTATACAGATTGGGTCGTTTAAAGAAACAAATTTTATTTTCTCATGATGTTGAAGGCTAAGAAGTCCAAGATCAAGGTGCCAGCAGGGTTGGCTTCTTCTGAGAAACTCTCTCCTTAGCTTCTAAAAAGCTCTCTTCTCTCTGTGTCTTCTTCACATGGTCTTCTTTGTATGTGTGTCCATTTATTTTCCTCTTATAAGGACACCAATAATATTGGATTAGGGCCCATCTGGTGATCTCACTCTAACTTAATTACTTCTTGAAAGACCCTATCTCCAAATATAGTCACACTTCATGGCACTGGATGTTAGGACTTCAACATATAAATTCTGGAGTAACACAACTCAATCCATTACATGTGCCAAAGAAAAGTGGATACTTAATCTTAAAACTCATGAAATATCCTTAAGAAACTGGTTGAAGAAACCTAAAATAAATATCAACATGCCATCAAGGATTAGCAGAAGTCCCTTGACACTATGGATAAGAACACCAAAAATATCAATAAAGCCAGTAAGGATAGACCAAGAATTGTACAACAAGGGCCAGAAGAAACTGTATGTGTTTGTATTTTCCAAATACAAAGAAACTTGAATTTTCCAAACAAATTTGGAAAAAAATTTTTAAATGGAAGCATGATGGCCAGTGCACAATATTGGGAATGCATACTTTAGAAACTAAACTAATAACTCCATAACACAATGGTTCTCCAACTACCATCCAAAGACCCACAGGTTCCCCCAGATCCTGTCTTTTCTATGTATCTGTGTGAACCAGACTTTCTTCATATATTTCAACAAAAACAAATCACACAGACTAAATGGAAAAACAGGTATGAGACTCCAGCTCATCTTTCATTAAAGACATTAAAAACATTTTCAGAAATGTAAAACAGTGCCACTGTTCTCACAAATTTTTGTTTATGTTAATAGTTATTTTTCAATGTAATTTGTATTAACATGCAATGGATTATTTTACTGTTAAGTGGGTTAATTAAATATTTTCTCATTTATCAGCTTTAATTTCTGATATGATTAATATTGGAAGATCTGCCCACAAAGACGAAAACCCTTTAGATCCTTAATAATTTAAGATGTTAAGGGAGCCTGAGAACAAGACATCTGAGAACCCAGAGTATTGATTCGGTTAGAATGTCCATTGCAGAAACCCATTCTATCTCCCAGTGCATATTCTAACTAGCTTTGCCTAGCTATACAAGCCTAGTTATACAAACCTAGTTCACCATGATAAATGAGGTAATTTGTCAATAGAACATTAAAGCCTAAGCATTTATGCACCTAATAACATTGCTTCAAATTAAAACATAAAATAAAAAATGTTGAGAAAGCAAAGAGAAAGAGACTAGTCCTAAAATATAGCTGGAGATTACAACATACTTTCCTCAATAATTAACAGCGCAAGTAGACAGAAAATCAGTAAGGATTCAGAAGTATTGAAAAATACTACCAACTTGACCTAATGAGATTTATAGAACATTCCACCCAGCTACAACAAAATACACATTCTTCTCAAATGCTCACAAAACATTTACCAAGATAGACTATATTCTGGGTGACAAAACAATTTCTAATAAATTTGAAAGGCCAGTTTAACACTGAAATATAGACATTGAAAGAATACTTTCTGATTACATAATTATATTAGAAATGAACAGAGGACAGAACCTTTGAAAATCTCAAAATGTGCGGTAACATTCCAAATAGCCCCTGGCCTAGGGAAGACTAGAAAAGCAGAATTTGAGTGAAAATAAAGCACAAGATATCCAATTTATAAGATAGAGATAACACTATTTCAAGAGAAATTTACAGACCTACAATACACCTATATTAGAAAAGAAAAAGGCTCTCAATGACCTCAGCTTTTACCTTAAGTGAAAATAAGGGTAGATTAAGCCCAAGGTTAAATTAATCCCAAAATAAATATGCACCTAAAAGCCTTCCTAGTGAGAAAAATACCAGGTCCAGGTGGCTTCATCAGTGAATTCTACCAAACATTTAAAGGAGAACAAGTATCAATTCTACACACACTTTTCCACAAAATTGAAGAGGAAGGAATACTGTCCAACATATTCTTTAAGACCAACATTACAGTGATATGAAAAACCAGATAAAGACCAATGGCAGTACAATACTTACACACCAGGCATTCTAAGGAGCATAGAAGCAAAAGTTCTTTAAAAAATATAGCTAATTAAGTCTAACAATCAATGAAATGGACAATATATCATCACAGTTAAGTGGAGTTTATCCTATGAAAACAAGGCTGGCTTAACGTTTTTTAAAAAATGCAATTCACCACATTAACAAACCCAAAGAATTTATGATGTCACCAAACACAGAAAGAGCATGACAAAATCCATTCCTGACAAGAACTCTCAGCAAATCAGCAAGCACCTTAAGGGAACTTGCTAAACCTCATAAAGTATATTTCTGGAAAACTTACAGGATATAATCATACATAGTGGTAAAAAAACTGAATGCTTCCTACTAAGATAGTGAGATGACAACAATATCTAATTTATAACTACTCCTACTCAATAGTGTTTTGAAGCTTCAAACTAGTACACTAAGGGAAATACAGAAAAAGGCAAACATAAAAGGAAAGCAAAACTATTTACAGACAATAAGATCTTCTATGTAGAACATCCGATGGAATCCATACAATAAGTACTCTATTAAGTGACTTTAACAAGGATACAAAATAAGTACATTATATTTCTGTACAGACAAAAATGATCAAGATGAGATTATAAATATAATATCATTTACAATAGCATCAAAAATTTGATAAACTTTGGAATAAATCTGAAAAATGATGTGTAAGTCTTAAATACTGACATCTACAGAAACCACATGAAACTATGCTAAACAGCAATAATCACTAGGGAAGTGGAAATTAATACCACAATAAGATACTACTTCACACCTATTAGAATGGTTAACATTAAAGAGACTGACCACAGCAACTGTTGGTAAGAATGTGAAACAACTAGAACCCTCATATAGTGCTTGGTAGGAAGGTAAAATGATGCCATCTTTTTGGAAAAGGATTTGGCTATAAATTTGGTTGTATAAGTAAACAGGCATCTAATGTGACCTATCTATTCTACTCAGAAGTATTTAATTTATTCAAGAAAAAAAATAACATATGAAGATTAGTGCACAAATGTTCATAGTAGTTCTATTTCTAATAGGCAAAATCTGAAAATAATCTGATGCTTATCAACATGTGAAAGGTTACACAAAATGTGACCAATGTAGCAGTACTCAACAATAAAAAGTGAACTATTTTTACATATAACATGGATGAATCTCAAAATAATTATGGTGAGTAAAAGAAGCCAGACAAAAAAAATAGTATATACCATATGATTCCATTTATATAAAAGTTTAGAAAATGTAAACAAATCCATACTGAAGAAAGCCTAAGGACAGGGATGGAAAGGAGGGGATAACAAAGGAGTATTAAGAAATCTGGGGGTTTGTTCATTATCATGAATATGTTGATGGTCTCATGGGTAATATGTGTATCAAAATTTATAAAACTGCTTTAATTATGTGCAATTTATTTTACCTCAAAAAAGTTCTTAAAAAAAAGACCAGAATAAATGATGGTTGTACAACATGAATAACCATGAACAACAATACTTAAAAATAGTAAACTCTGACACAAAAAAGAAGAGGTTTACTGAACTCAAAGGTAACAGACAGTACGAATATGAGTAAAGAATCCCTATTTCCAGGCTATCTACTTTTTGTCATGTTGACTGTTCAATATATGATAATTTAAAGCCTTTTACAAGCTGTTACCTGTGAGATATGATTGATGGAAGACTCCATTCTCCGGAGCTGAGAGGCTTGGATATCCAGCAGTTGGAGAACATTGTTGGCCAATGCATTTATTTGATAAGCAACACTAGCTAGGGACTGGGTTGTGTAGGCTTTGGTCTCTTCTAAAGCTTTTCTCTTGTCTGTAGCCTGAAATAAGAATAAAAACAACCAATTTAGGTTAACATTCATTAAATATATATTTTATAGAAAGGCAGGCAGAGTTAAAATTGCATTTTCTAACAGAGAAACCTAATGAAATAAAAAAGAAAACTTCATCAGACCACTCTGGTGACAGTTATCAGGACACTGGTGAAACCATGACAGAAATCCCCATATGCCAAGTGGGAACTACTTCCTCCTAAGTAGCCCAACGATTGATGTCCAGTAAAGGAGCTACCAATCAACTGTCATCAGAGGCATACAGTAATGGTTGGTTCTAAGTCACCTAAGTCATCTCTCAACCACCAATTTATCACATTATATCTTTAAAATCTTATGTCAGCCACAAGCTCCCAATCCACTGTTGAGAGTTTAACTAAATTACTCCATAATATTGCTGCCCTGGCATTGGTTTTGCACAGCTCGGTGGCTGGCAGAGGCCTTGAACTGACACCAGTTTATTCCCTTAGTACATGCCTTATATAACAGCCTTCTGGGTCACAAACAAATGTTAAGACCCTATCATGACTCCCCCAGTGAATATTTTGATAGTCTCTCCTGCCTCCCAACTCCTTCCCCTTTTGGGCCCCTTAGAAAAGACCCCCTTGGAACTTATCAAAACCCTATTCTTTTTGGTTTGAGTTAATCAATTCAGCCTTAACCTGGGAACCCCAAAGCATTCCACTTGGGGACCCTAACGAAGTCACGTGCCCCAGGTCTTGCTGCTTACTCTCTGCCTGGACCCTGCATTAAACTCCTTGTACATCCCCTGGAGGCATGCTGTGTACCTCCTCCAGGACTTGTGAGTAACAAACTTCTTTATTTCATTTTCCCTTGTCATCTCTTGTTGAACCTTGGCTCACCATACAATGACACCCATTGTTACTTAACAAATGTTAGTTTGAGCACCCCCCGCCAAAAAATCACAATATCCACTAACAATGAAATAGGCTAAATCCACTCCACCTTTCTCATGTTTACATTAATCACCATCTGATACCAACCTTCCTGTTATCCATTATAGCCAAGCCTCTCATTACAACAGAAACTGTAAAACCTTATCAACCAAATTTCTATACATAACTCAGTCAGGTGGTGAGAAAAGTTCTGAGACAAAGTTGCAAAGTTAAAAAAATAAGTGATAAACTCTGCTTAAAGGGGGTGGGGGGGCAGATGGGCCAGCAACTTGGATCACAAAGGGTAAATATCATTAACATATGATCTAATGAAGAAAAGGGCCAAGAATTGGTAGAAGAAAATAGAATAGATATCTGACAGTTCACAAAAAAAGCAATGAAACCACTCTTAACCATTTGAAAAGACCTTCACTATAGAAAAGAAATGCAAATGCAAACTAATAATACATATAGTTCTCATCTATCCATCTGGCAAATACCCAAAAGTCTAACATGGTACTTTACAAAGTTATGGAGAAAAAAACTCTGATACACTGTTGGTGATATCAAGCAAAACTATACGTGGATTTATTTTTAGTCCCAGTAATTTCACCTATAGGAATCTCAAAGAATCAATGGCAAAAATATATATGCAGTTATTCATTATGACACTATTTGTAATAATAAAAGACTGGAAAGAACCCATATAACCATCAATCAGGAACTGGTTAAATAAGCAATGGGATCTTCAAACAATGGAGTAATAAGGAATACTGTTGTAATAAGGAATATTGAGGAATGTCGCTATTACCTCTGTACCATGACCTCCAGAACACTAAGGTGAGAAAACAACATGGGAAAAAATATTTAATATAATACTACTATTAATTACATATGGGGGGAAGGGCTAAGTATATTGGAGGGATTATGGATAGAATTCTTTAAACATACCTTATTTTGTACAATTTGTTTTGGGAACTATGCAAATAATTTACACAATTATGAAACAAAATTAAATTTTATAAAGGAATTTCCAAAAATTTTATACAAAAATCGATCAAATGAGCCTGTGCATCCAATTAGCTGCTTAACAAGAGGTAATATTCTAAAAGTGACTTCCACACACAATTTGATTCCATATTCAATTGAATAATGAAGTTAAAAAACCTGTAGTTCTGGATTTAAACTAAAAGCATCAATTTGAACCTAATTCTTATTTTTTCTTATCATATCAATATCCTAGCTTTATCCAGTGAAAAGGCCTAAATGCAAACTATGGCAACTACGTATCATGACAGTATTGTGCACATGAAATTTGTTAAGAGTAGAAGTTAAATGTCCTCACCACAAAAAAAAAAAAGATAAATGGATGTGTTTACTACATGAGAGCAACTGTTTCACAACATATACATATACCAAATCATCATGACGTACATTTTAAATGTCTTACAATTTTACTTGTCAATTCCACCTTAATAAAGCTGGTAGGAAAAAAGAAAAGGCATAAAAATAGTGTCGAGAACCATGAAGCACCAGTTATTATCCAGATTGTGACCACTAATACTGCTCTCCACTGCAAGAAACCTACACTCCTAGCTGGCTATAGATCTAGGACAGGAAATGGACAGAATGCACTTTTAACACATGTATCACAAAGCATGTGGAAGTCACCAAGGACTACTCTACAGTCTGCCAAAAGGACTCAGGAATCAACTGGACTAAACTGCCACAGGCCAAAGATGGCACAATATACATATCAATGAGGGTAGTAACTATAGGAATGAAATACATAAAATGGTTAAAGCTAAGAGTTCATAACAATACTAAAAAAATTAAAAACAAACCAAAGAAGTCATTGGCCAGTTTTGGAGGATGCCAGGGACCATCTCTTGGGGGTGGGTGCAGTGGGGTGTTAGCTTTATTAAAATAAGAAATACATACAATTTTAAAAATTTCCTTTCTGTCACTACGGTTTTGCTTTTTTCTAGAGTTTCATAGAAATGAAATCAAAAATATATAGGCTTCTATGCTGATGGACAGTGACTGTAATGGAGTATGTGGGGGGGGGGTTCTTGATAATAGGGGGAGTCTAGTAACCATAATGTTGTTCATGTAATTGTACATTAACGATACCAAAAAAAAAAAGTATATAGTCTTCTGTGTCTGGCTTCTTTCACTTAGTATATTGCTCTTGAAATTCATCCTTGTTATTGTGAAGTAGTATTCCACTGTATGGATTTACCACCATTTACTTATACACTTACCAGCTGGTGGACTTTTGGACCATTTCTAGTTTGGGGCTACTATGAATAAAGCTGCTATGAGTATTTGAGTCCAAGTCTTTGTGTGGATCAAAGTTTTCATTTCTCTTATACCTAGGTAAATACTAGGAGTAGAACTGCTAAATCTATGGTAAGTGTATGTTTAACAGTATAAGTAACTGCCAAACTATTTGCAAGAATAGCAGCACTATTTGGCATTCCCACAAGTTCTAGTTTCTCCATATTCTTGATAACATTTGGTATGGCCAGTCTTTTTAATTTCAACTATCCTAGTAGTTACATAGCTAGTTTTAATTTCCATTTCCCTATCAAATCATAATGTTGAGCATCTTTTCAAGTGTTTATTATGTATCATCCATTTTTTTATAGTGGTCAATTATTTTGCCTATTTAACTAGGTTGTTTGCCTTACTGAGGGTTCCTTATATAATCTGAATACAAGTCTTCTGTCAAATTAGTTTCACAAAGTCAGACTTAGAAATTTTTTCTTTTACATCCCATGACAGTGTGCCCTATTTAAAATCTTTGCCAAACCCAAGGTCACTAAGATTTTTCTCCCATGTTTTTTCTTCTAGAAGTTTTTCTAATTTTTGCTCATACATTTAGATCTAGTCTAGTTCCTACTAACTTTTGCATATGGTGTGAGTTAGAGTAATGGTTAAAATTTTTTCTTGCATATAGATATACAATTATGCTAGCATCATCGGACTACCCCTCCTTGAATGAACTGTCTTGGTATTTTACTCAAAAAATCAATTAACTGCAAAGGTGTGGGTCTATTTCTGAGCTCTCTTTTGGGTTCCATTGATAAAATCTGTTAATCTGCATTTACTATTACACTGTATTGATTGCTCTAGCTTTAATAAGACTTGTGGTCAGGTACTAAAGTCCCCCAAACTTGTTTTCCAAAATTGTTTTGGATACACTAAGTATTTTACACTTTCATGTAAATTTTACAATCAGCTTATTAATTTCTACACAGGAGCCTGCTGAAATTTTGACTGGGATTGTACTGAATTTATAGATCATTTTGGAAAAGACTGCCATCTACTGAATCTTCCAATCTATGAACAGTTACTCTCTCCTATTACTTAGGTCTTCTTTAAATTCTCTCAAAGTTTTTTGCATTTGTGTACCACTTGCAGACTTATTAAACTTACTCTTTACCCACTTGTTAAACTTACCCTTATTTACTTCACACTTCTTGATGCAATCATGAAGGCTACTGTTTTTAAATTTTCATTTGTCAATCATTCATTCATTGCCAGCTTATAGAAACACAATTTAATATTAACCTTGTAACTCTGCAACACTGCTGAATTCACTTATTAGTTATAGTTACTTTTTTGTAGATAACCTTAGGATATTCTACATAGGCAATCATATTTTTGAATAAAGACAATTTCACTTCATACTTTCCAATCTGTATGTCTTCTGATTCTCCTTCTTAGAGCTCAACATATTGCACTGGCTAGACACTCTGATTCAATGCTGAATAGAAGTAGCTGTTCCCAACACTAGAGGGAAAACATTCAGTTTTCTATCATTGAAACATTGAATGTAGGTTCTTCTGCAGATGCCCTTTATGAGGCTGAGAAAGTACCTTCTTTCTCAATTTGTTTACCAAATAAGGCATATTCAACACTGAGTGAGATTTGGTTCTTTTTAGTCATCCATTGTATTCTAGAGTTTGATCTGCCTGTTTTTTTGTTTGTTTGTCTTCAGTGTAAGGTTGAACACTTTTTTTTCTTTCACAAAAATAAGAGACTGCAAGCTTTGCACTAAAATATGTTCTCCCTTCCTCAACGCTCATAGAATTATTTCCCAGCTTCCCTAATTTCATGATCATATAACTAAATAATGTCAATGGAGTAATATCAGAAATGGGTGCCACTTCCAGGCCTAAACACAGTAACTTCCCATGCATGTTTCAATGCAATGGTTAAAGTAAAATGTGGTCTTACCCAAACAATAAAGTTATGTTTAACAGAAAGTATTTTACACTGCTCCCATTTTAAGTTTAAATTTAGAATTAAAAAAAAATTTTTTTAATTCATTTTCTCATGCAAACTAGCCACATTTTAAAGTACCCAATAGCCTTATTTGGATTGTGACTACCTCACTGGAGAGAACAGTTCTAATCACAGTTAATTTCTTCTATAGATCATGGATTTTTAAATTAAATCTGCACAAGAATCATTGCTGTCACTTATTCCAGGTTTTAAGTTTAGTATACAATTGTTAGTCTCCCTCATTCTTTGATGCTTTTATTGAGTAATTACCAGGCAGCCTCACTATGTTCCAAGGATCATATAAAATGGATTATAAACTACAGGACAAACAGCCAGCATTTCTCCAGTAAGTTAAAAGAGACATTCTTATCAAAGTCCTCCCTGCAAAGTCTACGTATTCTTAACTAATCACTCTAAAAGTTGACATGTAATGTGAAACCCATTTGCCATCCCTGTATTATGCCATCGATGAAGTCTACTTAAAAATAAACAGATTTCCCTTCAAAAGAGAAAGTTATTTAAAAGAGCTAAGATTAGAATAAACAATGTAGCCAAGCACTAAACAGGAAATTCTTTGGATAACTGATTTTATGAACAGCCCATACAAAAAACTAACTCTCTTCTTGCTTTATCCACCTATGGAAACCAAGCTTTACTGAGTCAGGATCTGCTTGCTGGAGTAAAGAATCTTTCCAGGTAATATCTACTCGTGTAAGTCCTTTCCTTCCTTCAAGAAGACTACACAAGCAATCTCTTCTTTTTTACAGCCTAAAGTAGAAATTACTAGCTATAAGCAATCTCCCTCAAGCTTACATATTTACCTTTAACCACATTTCCTCTCCATAGAAGCTACAGTTATCACCACAGGAAAAATCTTCCTCCTTCTCTTAATTCCATGCAAATACTTGAACTAAAAGAGAAAGAACACCTTATCATGACTGCTTTAAAAGAAGTCATGCAATAGGGGGGAATATAGTAACCATGATGCTGCTCATGTGAAACCTGAGCATAAGACTGTATATCAATGATACCTTAATAATAACAAAAAAAGGACTTCCCTTCAAGAAATTTATTTAGTTAAAAAAAAAAAAAAGTAATGCATTATAAATGAAAAAAATACTATGTGGTGTTTAAGTTTTTAGAAAATACAAGTGAAGAATGAAAAAAGTATATCATGGTCCTACCATTCAAACAGACCATGTTAACATTTCAGTGTTTTTTTTTCAAGCCTCTCCAGTACATGTATGTATACAAGAATGAAAGAACTGACATAATACCCTACAGTTACATATCCTGCTTTATTCATATAATTATGCACCAAAAGCATTTCCCCATGTACTGTTCTTCCCTAGCATCTTCTTAAAAAAATAACTTTCAATAACTTCATGATTATGGTAGTAAACTGTTAGTTGCCTACTCTCCTCATTTTAATCCCTCTGATATTAGGGCATCAGTGCATTAATCCTGTTTAAAAAAAAAACATAAACAAATGAAACAACTTCAAATCCAACTTCCTCTAAATGACCAAAAAAGAGACATCATTTAGGCGTTTAAGGAATTCAGCAGAACACATGTATAGTTAATTAATGTACCTCCTACTGCTCTCCTGATTAGTAGTCTAATACATGAAAGTAGAAAAAATAATACAACCCTTTACCTATCCTTCAACTTTAACAAGTATCATATTTAATTTTATAAATTCACATTTGGTATTTACAATGCTTGCAAAGTTCTGTACCTGAAAAACACTAAAGTTTCACCTTCATAAGATTGTGTATCAGTGATACTTAAAAAAAGAGATTAACGTTAAGAAAAAAATTTAAATACAAGGAATTTCTATGGAGCAAAGGGCAAAATAAAGACCTACAAATTCACAGAAAAAAGATAAAGTTTCACTTATTTTTTCCATGAATTCAGAATCCTTTCCTTAGAAAACATCTTAAAAATACCCATTTCAATATAGATATTTTTATATCATATGAAATGCCAAACCACAACACTGTTCATTTTGCTCTAACTCTACATTAAATCTGTTTTCCTCAAACACTAGCACTGTTTTGTTTTTGTAAGAAAGATTTAAAAAACTTATAATAAAAGTACTTATCCATTTTACAAGTTTAATGAAACTAATTCTTTTCTTCCAACTCTTCACTCTAACATTTTGTGCAATATAATTAAGTTTTAAACACCAACCTACAAGCTAATTTTAAGAATATCATTTCTAAGTAAGGGCCCTTCTTTATTGAAAGATACCCTAAAATAGAAAGCAGAGTCTATACCTAGCATATGCCCTACAGTACTGACTTGTCTAAAAACAGTTGAGAATAATAGCTTGACTTGAATTAAAATGTCCTCTTTCTTACTCACTTCAAACATTTCCTTAAAGTCTATCAAGAAGACCTGAAAATAACTGCTTTTTTGAGGAACAATAATCTCTGTCCTAATTGCAAATGGTTTAATGACCCTGCTTAGGTAACAAAATAGGGGTCTCATGCATTTAAAAAGTTTTGTCATTTTTACCTTTCCTGCCATTCTTTCTAGAAACGCCACATCATATCTTTTTAATAACTTTGAACTTACCTCTAATCCAAATCTTCCAGAAACTTTTCCAAAGTCAGTATTTTTCCAGAGTATTTTAAATGATTAGATAAGGTTTTTCCAATTATGTAATGAAAGCAACTTCATAAAAATGCATTAAAAAAGTCAGCTAAATCTAAAAACCACATTTCAATGACTCCAATAAACCAGTTACCATTAGAAGCACCATTTCTGTTTCACTTAGAAAAAACCTGCTAGCTCTAATTAAACTTTAAGAATTTTGCATTTATAGAAAACACTATTTTCATATTTATATAGATGGTGAAATTTATACGTCACTCCTTTTTTTCCTCCCCTTCACTTATTTCATCCATTCCCACACCCACCTCGTCTGGGCAACTACCTGTCTGTTTTGTGACTATAGGCCTATTTTTGTTCATTCATTTGTTTTGTTTTTTATATTCCACATATAAAAAACTGTCTCTCCCTGTCTGACTTCACTTAACATAATACCCTCTGGAGGTCCACCAATGTTGTTGCAAATACAAAAACTTCATTATTTTTTATGGCTGAGTACTATTCCATCGTGTATATGTACCACCTCTCTTTTTATCCACTCATCTATCAATGGGCATTTTGGTTGCTTATCTATTTTGGCTATTGTAAATAATACTGTGATAAACATAGAAGTGCATATATCTTTAACGTCACTCTTAATCATAAACAGAATAAATACCTCCTAAAGAGTTCATAATCAAATTTATCCAACCAAAAAAACTTGGTATCTTTTGTTCTGTATGGTCTGATGCAAAGATTGTTCACAGCTGTAACAGATGTGTCCAGCTTCTTAAATCCAGAACACCTCCCCCAACCTGACATTTTTTCTTTAAAAACAGACATTATCTTAAAAAATCCAGGCCAGCTGTCTTACAGAATGTCCTACAATATGGACTTGTATGTTCGCTCATGTTTAGATTCAGATTAAACAGAGTAGCAAGAATAGTACATAGGTGATACTGTGAACTTCCCACTGTAGACAGTAACATCTTTCAAAATAAGGCTCCACCATTATTTCTATGACTTTCTTCCAAGCTCTGACACCATTTCTACAAACTTTGATAAGCTGGTGCTATCTTAGCATAAGTTGTCCAGAAAAAGAAATGTTTTTAAAGATAAAATTCAGAACTCCATTTTTTCCTCAAATCGTCCTTAAATGGCTTGTTGACAAGATGCAATAATCCAGTTAAGCTACAAGCCAAAACAATCAAGTTCACACAAGTGCAAACAGGAACTGCTACCTGGCTGACAGCTTAAGGACATCATATATTATGAAATGCGACCCAGGAGATTCAAGACGGCAGCATGACAGGTGACAAAGAGAACTCCTCCTAAAACCACAAATACTACAAAAATATAGTTAATACAACAATCCCTAAAACAGCAACAGGAAGGAAGGCTGAACCAGACTGCATACAGACCTCAGGAACAGAGCAGACCTCACGAAACAGGGTAACGTAGTACAAAAGCCTTAATCCAGCGGGACCGAAGCCATTCCCCAACCCCAGCTCACTGGTCGGAGAAAGAGAAACGGAGAGGGGACAGGGTGGAAGTCTGGGACTGCTGAACACCCAGCCCTGGAGGTCTGCTTTGCAAGCAGAAACCTACATTGTGTGGTGCTCTGGAGAGTGGGGAGCTGGGACAGGCGGAGTGGTTGAGAGACTGAGATTCTGGCCGTTTGTGGAGGAGGGGATCCACATCCCGCCGCTCTGGAACAGAGGAAAGATGGGTGGTCTGAGAGACTTCCTGGCACTGAGAGGGCTGCTGAAGGGACGGGGCTTGCACGGAACTTGCTGCGGCGGGAGAAGGGAGAGCTGGACAAGTTTGTCTGGGTACTCAGCCCAGCAGGTTGGGAACTTTGAGTAGCTTCAGGCACTCCATCCCCCTGGATGCCTACTAAGCTCCGAGCCCCGCCCCCTCCACTGTGACCTGCAGCCAGCCGAAGCTTCCTCCTGGCCTGACAGTACTGGCTCACAAACCGGCAATCACTGTGCTGGCGTTAGGCCAGCCAGAGGGAGGCCCAGCCTACAAAAGCTAGAGAAGCAAACCACAGAGGCTTACACCTGTGTGCTCAGCCAATTAGCTCCGATACTAGAGACAGGCACTGCATACGGGAATCAGGAAACAGACCTTTCCTCCCCCCAGGCACCAGTGCAGCTCCCCAAAGTCCCCCAACCTCACTCTAGGGGCTGTGCAGTTCCAGAGACTGGAGCTTCTGGGCACTAGAGGGCACCACATAGAAATATGAAACATAAAAAGAACCTGGTCCACACCAAAATCTCACAAACCCCAGAAAAAGGGCCAAATGAAACTGAACTCACCAATCTTCCTGAGAGTTCAAAATAAAAATCATAAACATGCTTATGAAGGTACAGAAAAATATTCAAGAACTCAGGAACGAATTTAAGACAGAGATTCAATCATTAAGAAATTTCAGAGAGAGATCGGAAGATGGCGGCGTGAGTACAGCAGTGGAAATCTCCTCCCAAAACCACATATATCTATGAAAATATAACAAAGACAACTCTTCCTAGAATAAAGACCAGAGAACACAGGACAATATCCAGACCACATCCGCACCTGAGAGAACCCAGTGCCTCGTAAAGGGGGTAAGATACAAGCCCCGGCCCGGCGGGAGTCGAGCGCCCATCCCCCCAACTCCAAGCGGGAGAAGAATAGGGAGAGCAGGAGGGAGACGGAACCCAGGACTGCCGAACACCCAGCCCCAGCCATCCAGACTAGAGTGCAGACACAGTGCGTGCGCAGGGGGCCCTGGATACTAGGAAAACAGGGCAGCAAGAACAGTGAGCGGGCACCGGAGGCCAGGCGCCGGAGGACATTAGAAAAGCAAGCGACAAATTTTTTATTTTTTATTTATTTATTTACTTTGCTGTTTTGTTTTGGTGAGGGCTTTTTGGAGGTCTTAAAGGGATCGGGACCCCAATACTAGGGAAACAGGGCAGCAAGAACAGTGAGCGGGCACCGGAGGCCTGGCGCTGGAGGACACCAGAAAAGCGAGTGACTATTTTTTTTCTTTTTTTCTTGCTGTTTTGTTTTGGCGAGCGCTTTTTCGAAGTCTTAAAGGGATAGGGACACCAATACTAGGGAAACAGGGCAGCAAGACTGGTGAGCAGATGCCTGAGGCTGGCGCTGGAGAATAAAGAAAAACGAGGGGCCACGTTTTTTTTTTGCTTTTGTTTTGGTTTTTTGTGTGTGTGGTCATTGTTTTGTTTCGGCGGGTGCTTTTTGGAAGTCTTAAAGGGGCAGGGCGGGACACTTAATACAGAGGTAGGGGATCTGGGGATCTCTGGGCACTCTAAACCCCTGAGCAGAAGGGAGCAGGGAGGACCCTTACCGAGATAAATAGCCTCCCAGCCGTTCCCCCTCCAACACGACTCCACCAGTTTGGAGCAGCTGCCCAAGCCAGGCCACGCCCACAGCAACAGCGGAGATTAACTCCATAGCAGCCGGGCAGGAAGCAGAAAACCGGCCTGCGCGCAGCTGCCCAGCACAAGCCACTAGAGGTCGCTGTTCTCCCAGGAGAGGAGGGCCACAAACCAACAAGAAGGGAAGTTCTTCCAGCCGTCACTCGTCCCAGCTCTGCAAACTATTCCTATCACCATGAAAAGGCAAAGCTACAGGCAGACAAAGATCACAGTGACAACACCAGAGAAGGAGACAGACGTAACCAATCTTCCTGAAAAGAATTCAAAATAAGAATCATAAACATACTGACAGACATGCAGAGAAATATGCAAGAGAAATGGGAAGAAGTCCGGAGGGACATCACAGATGCCAGAAAGGAGATCGCAGAAATGAAACAAACTCTGGAAGGGTTTATAAGCAGAATGGATAGGATGCAAGAGGCCATTGATGGAACTGAAACCAGAGAACAGGAACGCATAGAAGCTGACAGAGAGAGAGACAAAAGGATCTCCAGGAATGAAACAACATTAAGAGAACTGTGTGACCAATCCAAAAGGAACAATATCCGTATCATAGGGGTTCCAGAAGAAGAAGAGAGAGGAAAAGAGATGAAAAGTATCTTAGAAGAAATAATTGCTGAAAACTTCCCCAAACTGGGGGAAGAAATAATTGAACAGACCACGGAAATACACAGAACCCCCAACAGAAAGGATCCAAGAAGGACAACACCAAGACACATAATAATTAAAATGGCAAAGATCAAGGACAAGGAAAGAGTGTTAAAGGCAGCTAGAGAGAAAAAGGTCACCTATAAAGGAAAACCCATCAGGCTAACATTAGATTTCTCAACAGAAACCCTACAGGCCAGAAGAGAATGGCATGATATATTTAATACAATGAAACAGAAGGGCCTTGAACCAAGGATACTGTATCCAGCACGACTATCATTCAAATATGATGGTGGGATTAAACAATTCCCAGACAAACAAAAGCTGAGGGAATCTGTTTTCCACAAACCACCTCTACAGAACATCTTACAGGGACTGCTCTAGATGGGAGCACTCCTAGAAGGAGCACAGCACAAAACACCCAACATATGAAGAATCGAGGAGGAGGAACAAGAAGGGAGAGAAGAAAAGAATCTCCAGACAGTGTATATAACAGCTCAATAAACGAGCTAAGTTAGGCAGTAAGATACTAAAGAGGCTAACCTTCAACCTTTGGTAACCACGAATTTAAAGCCTGCAATGGCAATAAGTACGTAACTTTCAATACTCACCCTAAATGTTAATGGGCTCAATGCACCAATCAAAAGACACAGAGTAATAGAATGGATAAAAAAGCAAGACCCATCTATATGCTGCTTACAAGAAACTCACCTCAAACCCAAAGACATGTACAGACTAAAAGTCAACGGATGGAAAAACATATTTCAAGCAAACAACAGCGAGAAGAAAGCAGGGGTTGCAGTACTAATATCAGACAAAACGACTTCAAAACAAAGAAAGTAACAAGAGATAAAGAAGGACACTACATAATGATAAAGGACTCAGTCCAACAAGAGGATATGACCATTCTAAATATATATGCACCCAAAACAGGAGCACCAGCATATGTGAAACAAATACTAACAGAACTAAAGGGGAAATAGACTGCAATGCATTCATTCTAGGAGACTTCAACACACCACTCACCCCAAAGGATAGATCCACCGGGCAGAAAATAAGTAAGGACACGGAAGCACTGAACAACACAGTAGAGCAGATGGACCTAATAGACATCTATAGAACTCTACATCCAAAAGCAAAAGAATATACATTCTTCTCAAGTGCACATGGAACATTCTCCAGAATAGACCACATACTAGGCCACAAAAAGAGCCTCAGAAAATTCCAAAATATTGAAATCCTACCAACCAACTTTTCAGAACACAAAGGCATAAAACTAGAAATAAACTGTACAAAGAAAGCAAAGAGGCTCACAAACACATGGAGGCTTAAAAACATGCTCCTAAATAATCAATGGATCAATGACCAAATCAAAATGTAGATCCAGCAATATATGGAAACAAATGACAACAACACTAAGCCCCAACTTCTGTGGGACACAGCAAAATCAGTCTTAAGAGGAAAGTATATAGCAATCCAAGCATATTTTAAAAAGGAAGAACAATCCCAAATGAATGGTCTAATGTCACAAATATCGAAATTGGAAAAAGAAGAACAAATGAGGCCCAAGGTCAGCAGAAGGAGGGACATAATAAAGATCAGAGAAGAAATAAATAAAATTGAGGAGAATAAAACAACAGCAAAAATCAATGAAACCAAGAGCTGGTTCTTCGAGAAAATAAACAAAATAGATAAGCCTCTACCCAGAATTATTAAGAAGAAAAGAGAGTCAGCACAAATCAACACTATAAGAAACAAGAAAAGAAAAATCACGATGGACCTACAGAAATACAAAGAATTATTAGAGAATACTATGAAAACCTATATGCTAACAGGCGGGGAAACCTAGGAGAAATGGACAACTTCCTAGAAAAATACAACCTTCCAAGACTGACCCAGAAAGAAACAGAAAATATAAACAGACCAATCACCAGCAACGAAATTGAAGCGGTAATCAAAAAACTACCAAAGAACAAAACCCCTGGGCCAAATGGATTCACCTCGGAATTTTATCAGACATACAGGGAAGACATAATACCCATTCTCCTTAAACTTTTCCAAAAAATAGAGGAGGAGGGAATACTCCCAAACTCATTCTATGAAGTTAACATCACACTAATACCAAAACCAGGCAAAGACCCCACCAAAAAAGAAAACTACAGACCAATATCCCTGATGAACGTAGATGCAAAAATACTCTACAAAATATTAGCAAACCAAATTCAAAAATACATCAAAAGGATCATACACCATGACCAAGTGGGATTCATCCCAGGGATGCAAGGTTGGTACAACATTCGAAAGTCCATCAACATCATCCACCACATCAACAAAAAGAAAGACAAAAACCACATGATCATCTCCATAGATGCTGAAAAAGCATTTGACAAAGTGCAACATCCATTCATGATAAAAACTCTCAGCAAAATGGGAACAGAGGGCAAGTACCTCAACATAATAAAGGCCATCTATGATAAACCCAAAGCCAACATTATATTGAACAGCGAGAAGCTGAAAGCTTTCCCTCTGAGATCGGGAACAAGACAGGGATGCCCACTCTCCCCACTGTTATTTAACATACTACTGGAGGTGCTAGCCACGGCAATCAGACAAAACAAAAAAATACAAGGAATCCGGATTGGTAAAGAAGTTAAACTATCACTATTTGCAGATGACATGATACTGTACATAAAAAACTCTAAAGACTCCACCCCAAAACTACTAGAACTGATATCGGAATACAGCAAAGTTGCAGGATACAAAATCAACACACAGAAATCTGTGGCTTTCCTATACACTAACAATGAACCAACAGAAAGAGAAATCAGGAAAACAACTCCATTCACAATTGTATCAAAAAAAAATAAAATACCTAGGAATAAACCTAACCAAGAAGTGAAAGACTTATACTCTGAAAACTATAAGTCACTCTTAAGAGAAATTAAAGGGGACACTAACAGATGGAAACTCATCCCATGCTCGTGGCTAGGAAGAATTAATATCATCAAAATGGCCATCCTGCCCAAAGCAATATACAGATTTGATGCAATCCCTATGAAACTACCAGCAACATTCTTCAATGAACTGGAACAAATAATTCAAAAATTCATATGGAAACAACAAAGACCCCGAATAGCCAAAGCAATCCTGAGAAAGAAGAATAAAGTAGGGGGGATCTCACTCCCCAACTTCAAGCTCTACTATAAAGCCATAGTAATCAAGACAATTTGGTACTGGCACAAGAGCAGAGCCACAGACCAATGGAACAGACTAGAGAATCCAGACATTAACCCAACATATATGGTCAATTAATATTTGATAAAGGAGCCATGGACATACAATGGCGAAATGACAGTCTCTTCAACAGGTGGTGCTGGCAAAACTGGATAGCTACATGTAGGAGAATGAAACTGGACCATTGTCTAACCCCATATACAAAAGTAAACTCAAAATGGATCAAAGACCTGAATGTAAGCCATGAAACCATTAAACTCTTGGAAGAAAACATAGGCAAAAACCTCTTAGACATAAACATGAATGACCTCTTCTTGAACATATCTCCCCGGGCAAGGAAAACAACAGCAAAAATGAGTAAGTGGGACTATATTAAGCTGAAAAGCTTCTGTACAGCAAAAGACACCAACAACAGAACAAAAAGGAACCCTACAGTATGGGAGAATATATTTGAAAATGACACATACAAAAAAGGCTTGACATCCAGAATATATAAAGAGCTCACACACCTCAACAAACAAAAAACAAATAACCCAATTAAAAAATGGGCAGAGGAACTGAACAGACAGTTCTCCAAAAAAGAAATACAGATGGCCAACAGACACACGAAAAGATGCTCCACATCGCTAATTATCAGAGAAATGCAAATTAAAACTACAATGAGGTATCACCTCACACCAGTAAGGATGGCTGCCATCCAAAAGACAGAGAACAACAAATGTTAGCGAGGCTGTGGAGAAAGGGGAACCCTCCTACACTGCTGGTGGGAATGTAAGTTAGTTCAACCATTGTAGAAAGCAGTATGGAGGTACATCAAAGTGCTCAAAACAGACTTACCATTTGACCCAGGAATTGCACTCCTAGGAATTTACCCTAAGAATGCAGCAATCAAGTATGAGAAAGATCAGTGCACCCCTATGTTTATCGCAGCACTATTTACAACAGCCAAGAATTGGAAGCAACCTAAATGTCCATCGATAGATGAATGGATAAAGAAGATGTGGTACATATACACAATGGAATACTACTCAGCCATAAGAAAAGGGCAAATCCTACCATTTGCAGCAACATGGATGGAGCTGGAGGGTATTATGCTCAGTGAAACAAGCCAAGCGGAGAAAGAGAAATACCAAATGATTTCACTTATCTGTGGAATATAAGAACAAAGGAAAAACTGAAGGAACAAAACAGCAGCAGAATCACAGAACTCAAGAATGGACTAACAGGTACTAAAGGGAAAGGGAGTGGGGAGGATGGGTGGGTAGGGAGGGGTAAGGGGGGGAGAAGTAGGGGGGTATTAAGATTAGCATGCATGGGGGGGTAGGAGAAAAGGGAGGGTTGTACAACACAGAGAAGGCAAGTAGTGATTCCACAACATTTTGCTATGCTGACGGACAGTGCCTGTAAAGGGTTTTGTGGGGGGGACCTGGTATAGCGGAGAGCCTGGTGAACATAATGTTCATCATGTAAGTGTAGATTAGTGATACCAAAAAAAAAAAAAAAAGGCAGTTCCTGTGTGGTAACCTCCAATGAGCTCTACACAAGGGTATAAAGGGCATATAAAAGTGTAGGCAAAGGGTCTGTTTGTGTTTATACAGAGGATCAAAGCCTAATTGGGCTAACCCAAAAATGAACTAAGATACGATATGAAAAAGAACTTCCAACATCAGCACTCTCTGGAAGACTCATGCCAGAAGATGATCATCAAAAAACCCCAACAAAGATCCACGCACTGCTACAGCTGTAGATGCACTCATCCCACCAGTTTCTGGACTTGCCATGGGAATGAGGAAGGATATATCTAAGCTGGCCTGTGCATACAGTAAAACAACAAATTTGACTGGATCTATACTATTGGAACTCAACGAAGAATTAGGAGAAGTGCAAATTGTAGCGCTCCAAAATCTTACAACTACAGACTATTTACTGTTAAAAGAACATAAGGGATGTGAACATTCCCAGGAATGGGTTGTTTTAATTTGTCTGATTTCTCGCAGACTGTTCAAGTTCAGTTGGACAATATCCACCATATCATAGATAAGTTTTCACAAATGCCTAAGGTGCCTAACTGGTTTTCTTGGTTTCACTGGAGATGGCTGGTAATTACAGGTATGCTTTGGTTATATAACTATACTCCTATTATGTTAATGTGTGTGCGCAATTTAAGTAGTAGCTTAAAACCTATACATGCTGAAGTTACTCTACAAGAAGATATGTCAAAGAAATAATCAATCTTCCCATGTTTTTTTCCGCCTGCTACTTCTATAGCTTTTCTTCTTCCTTCCTAATTACAACCCTTAAATAGAATTTGTGCCTCATATCAAATTTACCGAGTATCATAATTCTTCCAAGTGGTAAAGATACCTCAAGACAAATGCTGGGCATAGAAGCCACAGGGCATAAATATGCAAAGAAGTAAAAAGCTAACCTTT
The DNA here is from genome assembly GCF_030020395.1 of Manis pentadactyla. Taxonomy (NCBI): domain Eukaryota; kingdom Metazoa; phylum Chordata; class Mammalia; order Pholidota; family Manidae; genus Manis; species Manis pentadactyla. The sequence goes on along the minus strand of NC_080021.1, from coordinate 113,428,489 downwards.
TGAAATAAGTCTTCTCTCTCACTTACCAACTTTACATTTCCCTGTATGGCCCCAGAAGATGACTGGTTAGCCAGAGACGGGTAAGATTCCTCAAGGGAGGAACAACCTAAGACAGGCACAGTCGCAGTGGGGTCATCAGGTGAGAAATTGGGGATCAACAGAGGTGAGGCTTAGAACCTCACCCCCCCTGTTCTGAGAGAAATCTTCTGCATACGTGGATGTTTTATTGCCCTGGTCTAGCTTGGATTAACACATAGTCTACAGGCACACACCTGATCATCTACATTTGCTCTCTTACAACACTAAACTATGTTTTCTACCTTTATCTTGTATCTACCTACCACTTCAGCATTTTAGTAAAAATAATAATAATAAAGAGAGAAATGCAGTATTCACATATAAATCAAGTATAAAAACCAAATGAGTATTCATATTTGAACTGACTGTTTATAGTTCATAACGCATGAGCAAAACCGAAAGTTTCTGTGATGACTGCCCTTGTACTGTTCACCATGTAACTTATTCACTATGTAAGAATTTGTTCTCCATGTAAGAACTTGTTTGTTATGCCTCAGAAGATTGGAGACTGACGAAAATTAGGCTTGGGGTGGATTAATGATTGTGCATTGAGCACTGACTCCCCTATACAGAATTTTATTGTTGTTAACAACCATTTGATCAATAAATATGAGAGATGCCCTCACAAAAAAAAAAAAAAAAAAGTACACTTCCAATTGTAAAATAAGTAAGTAACCAGGATGTAATGTATAGCATAAGGAATACAGTCAAAATATTGTAACAACTTGGTATGGTGATAGCTGGTACCTAGAATTATCATGTATATAAATGTTGAATCACTATGTTGTACACCTGAAACTAATGTAATGTAATATTGTGTGTCAACTACCCTTCAATAAAAAATAATTATCTATAGAAATAAATAATAAAAAAATAAAAATAAATAAATAATTAAAAAAGAAATTCCATATTTGAAATGAAACATACAACGGAGGGATTTAAAACCAGATTAGATGTAGTAGAAGAGACAGTAAATGGACTAGAAATTAAAGAAGAGGAATACAAAGAAGCTGAGGTACAGAGAGAAAAAAAATCTCTAAGAAAGAAAGAATATTGAGAAAGATGTGTGACCAATCCAAACGGAATGATATTCACATTTGTAGGGATACCAGAAGAAGAAGAGAGAGGAAAAGGCATAGAAAGTGTCATTGAGAAGGTATTTGTTGAAAACTTCCCCGATCTGGGGAAGGAGATAGATTCTCAAGCCATGGAGGTGCACAGATCTCCCTAAACAAGGGACCCAAGAAACACAACATCAAGACATATAATAATTAAAATGGAAAAGATTAAGAATAAAGACAGACTTTCAAAAGCACCTACAGAGAAAAAAAAAGATCACATAGAAACGAAAACCCATCACGCTATCATTAGATTTCTCAACAGAAACCTTACAGGCCAGAAGGTAGTGGTATGATATATTTAATGCACTGAGGCAAAAGGGCCTTGAACCAAGAATACTATACCCGGCAAGGTTATCATATAAGTCTGAAGGGGGATAACACAATTTTTAGATAAGCAAAAGCTGAGAGAATTTACCTCCCACAGATCATTATGGAGTGCATTATGGAGGGACTGCTATAGAGGGAAGTATTCCTAAGGCTAAATAGATGTTACCCAAGGGATAGACAAGGAGTACAGAATATGATTCATAACATACAAAGAATGGAGGAGGAGAAAAAAAACAAAGAACCTTTAGGTTGTGTTTGTAATAGCATATGAAGAGAGTTAAATTAGACTGTTAGATAGTAAGGGAATTACCCTTGAACCTTTGGTAACCAAAAAATCTAAAGCCTACTATGACAATAAGTACATACCTATCGATAATCACCCTACCTGTAAATGGTCTGAATGCACCAATCAAAAGACATAGAGTCACTGAATGGATAAAAAAACAAGACCCATCTATATGCTGCCCACAAGAGACTCACTTCAAACCCAAAGACATACACAAACTGATAGTGAAGGGATGGAAAAAGATATTTCATGCAACAAATAGGGAGAAAAAAGCAGGAGTTGCAGTACTTCTTTCAGACAAAATAGACTTCAAAATAAAGTCACAAGAGATAAAGAAGGACATTACATAATGATAAAGGGGTCAGTCCAACAAGAGGATATAACTGTTATAAATATCTATGCACCCAACATAGGACCACCTACATATGTGAAAGAAATACTAACAGAATTAAAGGGGGAAATAGAATGCAATGCATTCATTCTTGGAGACTTCTACACACCACTCACTCCAAAGGACAGATCAACCAGACAGAAAGTAAGTAGAGAGACAGAGGCACTGGACAACGTATTAGAAAAGATGGACCTAACGGTCATCTACAGAACACTCCATCCAAAAGCAATAGGATATAATTCTTCTCAAGTGCACATGGAACATTTTCAAGAATAGATCATACACTAGACCACAAAAAGAAAACTTCAGTAAATTCAAAAAGATTGAAGTTGTACCAACCAGCTTCTCAGATCACAAAGGTATCAAACTAGAAATAAATGATAAAAAGAAAACGAAAAAGCCCAATACACATGCTCCTAAAGAATCAATGGATCAACGACCAAATAAAAACAGAGATCAAGCAATATATGGAGACAAATAACAACAATGACTCAACACTGCAAAATCTGTGGGACCCAGTGAAGCCCATGCTAAGAGGGAAGTATACTGCAACACAGGCCTGCCTCAGGAAAGAAGAACAATCCCATAAGAACAGTCTAACCTCACAAATAATGAAACTAGAAAAGGAAGAACAAATGAGGCCTGAAGCCAGAAGAAGGAGGGACATAATGAAGAATAGAGCAAAAATAAATACAATTGAGAAGAATAAAACAATAGAAAGAATCAATGAAAACAGGAGCTCATTCTTGGAGAAAATAAACAAAATAGATAACCCCCTAGCCAGACTTATCAAGAAAAAAAGAGAATCTGCACACATAAACAGCATCAGAAATGAGAAAGGAAATATCACTATGGACACCACAGAAATGCAAAGAATTATGAGAGAATACTATGAAAAATTATATGGTAAGAAACTGGATAACCTAGAAGGAATTGACAACTTTCTAGAAAAATACAACCTTCCAAGGCTGACCCAGGAAGAAAGAGAAAATCTGAGTAGACCAATTACCAGCAAAGAAATCCAATTGGTAATCAAAAAACTACCTAAGAACAAAACACCTGGACCAGATGGTTTCACTGCTGACATTTATCAAACAATTACTGAAGACCTAACACCCATCCTCCTTAAAGTTTTCCAAAAAGTAGAAGAGAATACTCCCAAATTCATTCTATAAGGCCAACATCACTCTAAAAAAGAAAATTACAGACCAATAAACCTGATGAAGATAGATGCAAAAACACTCAACAAAATATTAGCAAAGAAAATTCAAAATACATCAAAAAGATCATCCATCATTATCAAGGAGGATTCGTTCCAGGGATGCAAGGATGGAACAACATTTGAAAATCCATCAACATCATCTACCACATTAACAAAAAGGACAAAAACCACATGATCATCTCCATAGACGCTGAAAAAGCATTCAACAGAATTCAACATCCATTCATGATAAAAAAAACTCTAAACAAAATGGGTATAGAGAGCAAGTACCTCTACATAATAAAGGCCATATATCACAAACCCACAGCCAACATCAAATTTAACAGTGAGAAGCTGTAAGCTTTTCACTTAAGATCGGGAACAAGACAAGGATGCCCACTCTCAACACTTTTATTCCACATAGTACTGGAGGTCCAAGACACGGCAAACAGACAGTACAAAGAAATAAAAGGCATCCAGATTGGCAAGTAAGAAGTTGAACTGTTCCTGTTTGCAGATGACATGATATTGTATACAAAAAACCCTAAAGAATCCACTCTAAAACTAATACATCCACTACCTGAATTCAGCAAAGTTCTGGGATACAAAATTAATACCCAGAAATCTGTTGCATTCCTATACACTAATGATGAACTAGCAGAAAGAGAAATTAGGAAAACAATTCCATTCACAATTCCATCAAAAATAATAAAATACCTAGAAATAAACCTAACCAAGGAGGTGAAAGTTGTATACTCTGAAAACTACAAGACACTCATGAGAGAAATTAAAGAAGAAATTAATAAATGGAAACACATCCCATGCTCATGGATAGGAAGAATTAATATTGTCTAAATGGCCATCCTGCCTAAAATAATCTACAGATTCAGTGCAATCCCTATCAAAATACCAACAGTATTCTTCCATGAAGTAGAGCAAATCATTCTAAAATTCATATGGAACCACAAAAGACCCCAAATAGCCAAAGCAGTCCTGAGAAAGAAGAATAAAGCAGAAAGAAATTATGTTCCCTGACTTGACGCTCTACTAACAAAGCCACAGTAATCAAGACAGTTTGGTCCTGGCACAAGAACAGACCCACAGACCAATGGAACAGAACAGAGAGCCCAGACATAAACCCAAGCATGTATAGTCAATTAATATACAATAAAGGAGCCATGGATATACAATGGGGAAATGACAGCCTCTTCAACAACTGGTGTTGACAAAACTGGACAGCTTCATGTAAGAGAATAAAACTGGATTATTGTCTAACTCCATAAACAAAAGTAAACTCAAAATGTATCAAATACCTGAATGTAAGTCATGAAACCATAAAACACTTAGAAAAAACATAGGCAAAAATCTCTTTGACATAAACCTGAGCAACTTCTTCATGAACATATCTCCCAGGCAAGGAAAACAAAAGGATAAATGCACAAGTGGGACTATATAAAGCTAAAAACCTTCTGTACAGCAAAGGACACCATCAGTAGAAGAAAAAGACATCCTACAGTATGGGAGAATATATTCATAAATGACATATCCAATAAATGATTGACATTCAAATTATATAAAGAGCTCATGCACCACAACAAACAAAAAGCATATAAGCCAATTAAAAAATGTGCAGAGGAGCTGAACAGACACTTCTCCAAAGAAGAAATTCAGATGGCCAAGAGGCACATGAAAAGATGCTCCACATCGCTAATCATCAGAGAAATGCAAATTAAAACCACAATGAGTTATCACCTCACACCAATTAGGATGGCCAACATTCAAAAGACAAACAACAACAAATGTTGGTGAGGATGTGGAGAAAGGGGAACCCTCCTACACTGCTGGTGGGAATGTAAATTAGCTCAATCATTGTGGAAAGCAGTATGGAGGTTCCTCAAAAAGCTCAAAATAGAAATACGATTTGACCCAAGAATTCCACTCCTAGGAATTTTTCCTAAGAATGCAGCAGCCCAGTTTGAAAAAGACATAGTCACCCCTATGTTTATCATGGCAATATTTACAATAGCCAAGAAATGGAAGCAACCTAAGTGTGCATCAGTAGATGAACGGATATAGAAGATGTGGTACATATACACAACGGAATATTATTCATCCGTAAGAAGAAAACAAATCATACCATTTGCAACAACATGGATGGAGCTAGAAGGTATTATGCTTAGTGAAATAAGCCAGGCAGAAAAAGACAAGTATCAAATGATTTCACTCATCTGTGAAGTATAAGAACAAAGAAAAAACTGAAGGAACAAAACAGCAGCAGACTCACAGAACCCAAGAATGGACTAACAGTTACCAAAGGGAAAGGGACTGGGGAGGATTGGTGGGAAGGAAGGGATAAGGGGGTAACGGGGGCATTACAATTAGCACAGATAATGTAGCTGGGTGGGGGACATGAGAAAGGCAGTATAACACATAAAAGACAAGTAATGATTCTATGGCATCTTACTATGCTGATAGACAGTGACTGTAATGGGGTATTGTGGGGGGTCTTGATAACAGGGGGAGTCTAGTAACCATAATGTTTTTCAAGTAATTGTACATTAATAAGACCAAAAGAAAAAAAAAAAAGAAAAGAAAATACATCCCAAATGTTAAATGTGAGGGTGAGTAGGAAATTCTTTAGAATTGGTTAAATACAGTACATAAAGAACACTTCCTGGTTTAAGGGCCTTTTCAAGAAAAGATGTCATTGGTAATGGTAAGGATTTAAAATGTCAAGTTTTAATAATACCTGTAACAGGAACAGTTTATATACCATAACTTACGCAAAACAAAATGCCTACTTAGAAAGCCAATCTAAGAGTTGATTGCTTTGAGACCTAAGAAATTTTCCAGGAATAATCCACAATCATTTTGTGGAATGGGATGAGAATAAAAGGGAAAAGATGGCACACAGGACAAATTCTGTTTCAGTATTGACAAGTAAACCAAATAAGCATAGAGTCTTGGGGATTAGTGTATGCATATAGTCAATACTCAGCTAACATGAAAGAATCTAATTTTCTTCAAGGTAACTTCTAATCCAGGAAGAGTAAAAACTAAATGAAAAGAAATACTACCAGGTTATGACAAATATCCAGCAAAAATAATACATTTTTTGTATAATAATTCATGTTGAAACCTATATGCTTTAGCACAGTTCCTCCCTACTGCCTCCCACCATAACTAACTACTATCAGGCATTGAGCCCTTTTGTTCCAGCAAAACCCCAGGGAAATCTCTGCTGCCTGTTGAGTCACACATGATTTTAACGGACAGGAATAGGAGTCGTGGCACACTGTCTTTAATTGAAGAGCTAACACAAATCAATCAACAGCTAGTATACACATTAAAATTCCAAGTTCAACACTAATGTACAATCTTTTTAAACCTTCACAAGTCAAATTATATCTCCATTTCCAATAAGTAGATAATTAGACTAAAATGTTAAGGTTTGCCATAATTACACAACAAGTCAATGACACATCCCTGATTAATTCCTTTACCATCCTGTACCTTACTGCAAGACTTATGCTTTAAAAAACAGGCTTAACGCAGAACCTATAAAAACACCAGTTTTAGAAAGAACTACATTTAAATACAAAGTTCATTACATGTTTAAGTATTACTGATAGATTTCATACTTAGTCTAAGACACTCACTTTCTTCCATTAACTCCTTCAATGTAAACTAATTATCTTCTCATAAAATCTTATTTCTTCTTAAAAGGAATTACACTGAAAGAGGCATGATGATCAAGAGGGCAGCTTGGGCAAGCACTTTTACATACTGCTGGGAAGTGCAATTAAACAACATGTATCACATTTCTTTAAAAAGCATCTATTCTTCACTGCTAGAAATCTACCCAAAAGAAATGAAAGGCCAAGTGGAAAGAAACTGTATGTTCAAGGATGTGCATACCACCTATAACAGCAAAAAAATTAGAAACAATCTAAATGGCCAACGACAGGTGATAACCAATATTCATATATTGGAAAACATGTAGTCAATAAAAGTCATACAGATACTCACCAACAAGGGACGTGTATTAAGTCAGGACTCAAAGTGGCAATCAGAGCCACTGTGAGTTATGGAAAAAGAAATTATAGAATTTTACCTTTTGCAATTATAGGAATAGCTTGGAAAGTTCGAAAGGTCCAAGAGGAAAGTGGAAGGATCAGAAAGTCATCAATCAGTCAATTTGAGAAGCCACACACATTCAGCTGCAGAAATGAGACTGTAAAGGAAAGGCTCATGATGAGATCTGGGGAGAAGCTGTACCTCTGCAGGTCTCCTGACAGATGATGGGCCCATCTATGCTACTGTTGATGAAACTGTCAGCAACCAGGAAAAAGAACTGCATGTAGAGCAAAGGAGACCAGGGCTCTGCTGGACCCCAGCAACACCTCTGCATCTCTCACTCTGTGGTATCTGACCACAAAAACTTTCAGCGGTTATGAGTGTTGTTTATGCAAATTCTCTTTTGGCCAATTCTTATATACAACTATATAGGGAAAGAATCATACTATGGAACTATGAGATGCACGGAGCAAAGCACTACACTAACTTCTGTCAAAACAGTCTATATACTCACCTCTCTAATTATAGGCAGCTCCTGAATAGAGACAAAAGCAAAACGTTTCAGTCTAACATAATACAACCCCCTCATACAACCAAAAAAGTGCTATCTCCCCACAGGAGAATTCAAAGTCTACTTCCTCTTTGAGTAATGTTCATTCTTTTTCTGGCTGGCTCAGTCTACGTCCCCCTTGATATCTGTAACTTCAATACTGAAATACAAGGTTAAGGATTACTAACACATTTTAAATATAGGAAAATTGGGGTGGGACAAACTGGCTAACATATACATAAATATTAAAGTATAGAGGAACTATTCAAAATATTCATAACTATCAGTTTTCACTCAGTAAATGTCCATGAGGTCACAACTAGTATTTATACTTTTCTGCTACAATCCATTACATATTCCATTCACCAATTGTCTCATCTCATTGTTCTTTGTCTGGTAGGCTGACTCAAACCTTCTCTGCCATTAGCAGCCCTACCTCACCAGGTTGTCCTAGCTCTCCACTAACTTTTTTTTTTGGTACCATTAATCTACAATTACATGAGGAACACTATGTTCACTAGACTCCCCGAATCACCAAATCCCCCCCCACAAACCCCATTACAGTCACAGTCCATCAGCAGAGTAACATGCTGCAGAATCACTACTTCTCCTCTCTGTGTTGGTTAGTTTATTCTTGGCTTCTGTGACTCTGCTGCAGTTTTCTTCCTTCAGTTTTTTCTTTGTTGTTCTACTCCACATATGAGTGAAATGATTTGGTACTTGTCTTTCTCCACCTGGCTTATTTCACTGAGCATAATACCCTCTAGCTCCATCCATGTTGTTACAAATGGTTGGATTTGTTTTCTTCTTATGGCTGAATAATATTCCATTGTGTATATGTACCACTTCTTCTTTATCCATTCATCTACTGATGGACACTTAGGTTGCTTCCATGTCACGGCCATTGTACATAGTGCTGCGATAAATATAGGGGTGCATATGTCTTTTTCAAACTGGGCTGCTGCATTCTTAGGGTAAATTCCTAGAAGTGGAATTCCTGAGTCAAATGGTATTCCTATTTTGAGCTTTTTGAGGAACCTCCATACTGCTTTCCATAATGGTTGAACTAATTTACATTCCCACCAGCAGTGCAGGAGTGTTCCCCTTTCTCTACAACCTTGCCAACATTTGTTGTTGTTTATCTTTTGGATGGTGGCGATCCTTACTGGTGTGAGGTGATATCTCATTGTGGTTTTAATTTGCATTTCTCTCATGATTAGCAATGTGGAGCATCTTTTCATGTGTCTGTATGACATCTGAATTTCTTCTTTGGAGAAGTGTCTGTTCAGCTCCTGTGACCATTTTTTAATTGGATTATTTGCTTTTTGTTTGTTGAGGTGCATGAGCTCTTTATATATTTTGGATGTCAATCCTTTATTGGATCTGTCATTTACGAATATATTCTCCCATACTGTAGAATACCTTTTTGTTCTACTGATGGTGTCCTTTGCTGTACAGAAGCTTTTCAGCTTGATATAGTCCCACTTGTTCATTTTTGCTTTTGTTTCCCTTGCCTGGGAAGATAGGTTCATGAAGAAGTCGCTCATGTTTATGTCCAAGGATTTTTGCCTGTTTTTTTCTAAGAGTTTTATGATTTCATGACTTACATTCAGGTCTTTGATCCATTTCGAATTTACTTTTGTGTATGTGGTTAGACAATGATCCAGTTTCATTCCCTTACATGTAGCTGTCCAGTTTTGCCAACACCAGCTGTCGAAGAGGCTGTCATTTCCCCACTGTATGTCCACGGCTCCTTTATCGTATATTGACCATAGATGTTTGGGTTAATGTCTGGAGACTCTTTCCTGTACCACTGTTCTGTGGCTCTGTTCTTGTGCCAGCACCAAATTGTCTTGATTACTGTGGCTTTGTAGTAGAGCTTTAAGTTGGGGAGCGAGATCCCTCTCACTTTATTCTTCCTTCTCAGGATTGCTTTGGCTATTTGGGGTCTTTGGTGATTCCATATGAATTTTTGAACTATTTGTTCCAGTTCGTTGAAAGAAAGCTGTTGGTAATTGAATAGGGATTGCAATAAATCTGTAGATTGCTTTGGGCAGGATGGCCATTTTGACAATACTAATTCTTTCTAGTCAAGAGCATCTGATGAGTTTCCATTTGTTAGTGCCCTCTTTAACTTCTCTTAAGAATGTGTTGTAGTTTTCAGGGTATAGGTCTTTTACTTCCTTGTTTAGGTTTATTCCTAGGTTGTTTTTTTCTTTTTTTGATGCATTCAATTGTGAATGGAATTGTTTTCCTGGTTTCTCTTTCTTTTAGTTCATTGTTAGTGTATAGGAAAGCCCCAGATTTCTGTGTATTAAGGTTGTATCCTGCAGCTTTGCTGTATTCCGATATCAGTTCTAGTAGTTTTGGAGTGGAGACTCTAGGGTTTTTTACGTAAAATACCATGTCTCCTGCAAATAGTGACAGCTTCACTTCTTCTTAACTGATCTGGATTCCTTGTATTTCTTTGTTGTGTGTAGTTGCCATGGCTAGAACCTCCAGTACTATGTGAATAACAGTGGGGAGAGTGGGCATCCCAGTCCTGTTCTTGATCTCAGAGGAAATGCTTTCAGCTTCTCACTGTTAAGTATGATGTTGGCTGTGGGTTTTTCATATATGGCCTTTATTATGTTGAGGTACCTGCCCTCTATACCCATTTTGCTGAGAGTTTTTATCATGAATAGGTGTTGAATTTTGTCGAATGCTTTTTCAGCGTCTATCAAGATCATCATGCAATTTTTGTCCTTGTTTTTGTTTATGTGGTGGATGATGCTGATGGATTTTCAAATGTTGTACCATCCTTGCATCCCCTGGGATGAATCCCACTTGATAATGATGGATGATCTTTTTATAATGTATTTTTGAATTCTGTTTGCTAATATTTTGTTGAGTATTTTTGCATCTATGTTCATCAGGGATATTGGTCTCTAATTTTCTTTTTTGGTGGAGTCTTTGCCTTGTTTTGGTATTAGGATGATGCTGACTTCATAGAATAAGTCTGGAAGTATTCCCTCTTATTCTATTTTTTGGAAAACTGTAAGGAGAATGGATATTATGTCTTCTCTGTATGTTGGATAAAATTCTGCAGTAAATCCATCTGGCCCGGCAATTTTGCTCTTGGATAGTTTTTTGATTACCAATTCAATTTCTTTGCTGGTAATTGGTCTGTTTAGATTTTCTGTTTCTTTCTGGGTCAGTCTTGGAAGGTTGTAGTTTTCTAGAAAGTTGTCCATTTCTTCTAGGTTTTCCAGCTTGTTAGCATATAGTTTTTTATAGCATTCTCTAATAATTCTTTGTATTTCTGTGGGGTCCGTCGTGATGTTTCCTTTCTCATTTCTGACTGTTGATGTGTGTAGATTTCCTTTTTCTTTTTATAAGTCTGCTAGGGGCTTATCTATTTTGTTTATTTTCTCAAAGAACCAGCTCTTGCTTTCTTGATTTTTTCTATTGTTTTATTCTTCTCAACTTTGTTTATTTCTCCTCTGGTCTTTATTATGTCCCTCCATTTGCTGACTTTCGGCCTCATTTGTTCTTCTTTTTCTAATTTCAATAATTGTGTCTTTAGACTATTCACTTGGGAATGTTCTTCCTTCTTTAAATATGCCTGGATCGCTATATAATTTCCCCTTAAGACTGCCTTCACTGCGTCCCACAGAAGTTGGGGCTTTCTGTTGTTGTTGTCGTTTATTTCCATATATTGTTGGATCTCCATTTTAATTTGGTCATTGATTCATTGATTATTTAAGAGCATCTTGTTAAGCCTTGATATGTTTATGAGCCTTTTTGCTTTCTTTGTACAATACCTTCTAGTTTTATACTTTTGAGGTCTGAGAGGTTGTTTGGTAGAATTTCAATCTTTTTTAATTTACTGAGGCTCTTTTCTGGAAAATGTTCCATGTGCACTTGACAAGAATGTGTATCCTGCTGCTTTTGGGTGTACACTTCTGTAGATGTCAATTAGGTCCATCTGTTCTAGTGTGCTGTTCAGTGCCTCTGTATCCTTATTTTCTGTCTGGTGGATCTGTCCTTTGAAGTGAGTGGTGTGTTGAAGTTTCCTAAAATGAATGCACTGCATTCTATTTCCTCCTTTAATTCTGTTGGTATTTGTTTCACATATATTGGTGCTCCTGTATTGGGTGCATATATATTTATAATGGTTATATCCTCTTGTTGGACTGACCCCTTTATCATCATGTAATGTCCTTCTTTATCTGGTTACTTTCTTTGTTTTGAAGTCTATTTTGTTTGATACCAGTACTGCAACACCTGCTTTTTTCTCCCTATTGTTTGCATGAAATATCTTTTTCCATCCCTTGACTTTTAGTCTGTGTATGTCTTTGGGTTTGAGGTGCATCTCTTGTAAGCAGCATATAGATGGGTCTTGCTTTTTTTATTCATTCTATTACTCTGTGTCTTTTGATTGGTGCACTCAGCCAATTTACATTTAGGGTGATTATTGAAAGATATGTACTTATTGCCATTGCAGGCTTTAGATTTGTGGTTACCAAATGTTCAAGGTTAGTTTCTTTACTATCTGTCTAACTTAACTCCTTTATTGAACTACTATAAACACAGTCTGATGATCCTTTATTTCTCTCCCTTCTTATTCCTCCTCTTCCATTCTTTATATGTTAGGTATTTTATTCTGTATTCTTTTGTGTTTCCCCAACTGCTTTTGTGAATAGTTGATTTTATTTTTTGCCATTAGTTAGTATTCGGTTGGTCTGCTTTCTTTGGTGTGATTTTATTTTCCCTGGTTACATCTATTTAGCCTTAGGAGTGCTTCCATCTAGAGCAGTTTCTCTAAAATACCCTGTAGAGGTGGTTTGTGGGAGGCAAATTCCCTCAACTTTTGCTTGTCTGGGAATTGTTTTATCCCTCCTTCATATTTAAATGATAACCGTGCTGGATACAGTATCCTTGGTTCAAGGCCTTTCTGTTTCATTGCGTTAAATATATCATGCCATTCTCTTCTGGCCTGTAAAGTTTCTGCTGAGAAGTCTGATGATAGCCTAATAGGTTTTCCTTTGTAGGTCACCATTTTTCTCTCTCTGGATGCCTTTAATACTCTGTCCTTGTCCTTGATTTTCGCCATTTTAATTATAATGTGTCTTGATATTGTCCTCCTTGGGTCCCTTCTGTTAGGAGTTCTGTGGGCTTCCGTGGTCTAAGAGACTATTTCCTCCTCCAGTTTGGGGAATTTTTCAGCAATTATTTCTTCAAATACACTTTCTCTCTCTTTTTCTCTCTCTTCTTCTTCTGGTACCTCTATAATGCAGATATTGTTCCATTTGGATTGGTCACACAGTTCTCTTAATATTCTTTTATTCCTGGAGATCCTTTTATCTCTCTCTGCCTCAGCTTCTCTGTGTTTCTGTTCTCTGATTTCTACTCCATAAGTCTCTTGCACCTCATCCAGTCTGCTCTTAAGTCCTTCCAGAGACTGTTTTATTTCTGTATTCTCCCTCCCAACTTTATCCATTAGCTCTTGCATATTTCTCTGCAGTTCCATCAGCATGGTTATGACCTTTATTTTGAATTCTTTTTCAGGAATACTGGTTAAGTCTATCTCCCCAGGCTCCTTTTCGGGGGTTGTCCGTGTGATTCTGGTCTGGATCAAATTCTTCTGCCTTTTCATGGCGATAGAGGTAGTCGTGGTTAGTTGGCGCACATGTCAGCTGGGAGAACAAATTTCCTTCTTCTTTGCTGATTGCCTTCCTCTCCTGGAAGAACGGCGACCCCTAGCAGCTTGGGCTGGGCAGCTGCATGCCGACGGGTCCTCTCAGTCTGGCCTGGATGGCTGCGGCAGAGGCTCTGGGCAGTTGCTATGGGTGCGGCCACTGTCAGGCTGCTCCCCTGCTATGGCAGGGAAGCGCAGGAGGGGGAATGGACGGGAGGCTGTTTATCACCGTGAGGGGCCTCAGAGCTACGCTGCCTCCCAGAGGGTTAGGGCACCCGGAGTTCCCCGGAATTCCCAGCTGCTGAGCTGAGTGTGCCGGGATGCTTCCATCCAGCTGTGGGGCCCCTGTCCCTTTAAAACTTTCAAAAAGCACTCGCTTTTCTTTTGTCCCAGGGGAGCTGGCTGCGGGGACCCGCTTGCAGATTTTACTGTTCCTTTTCCCTAATATCCAGCACACCACACACTATGTGTCTGTGTTCCTGGTGTGGATGACTAGGGCTGGGTATTTGGCAGTCCTGGGCTCCTTCTCCCTCCCCGCTCCAACTCCTTTCCTCCTGCTGGGGTGCTGGGGTGCAGGGGGCGCTCAGGTCCCTCCGGGCTGCGACTTATATCTTACCCCCTTTGTGAAGTGCTGAGTTCTCGCAGATGTAGATGTAGCCTGGCTGTTGTGCTGTATGTTCTGGTCTCTCTTTTAGGGACAGTTGTATTTGTTATACTTTCAGAAATATACATGGTTTTGGGAGATTTCCGCTGCCCTACTCACACCACCATCTTGGCTCCTCCCCTCTATTAACTTTTATCAGAGGACATGGGAATGCTAAACGGCACTCCAGAGTATCTCCTTCATTCCACACACACCCCTCTTTACCCCTTTCATGTAGCAGCAACCCTATTTCCACTTGAGAATAAGGATAACTCACCCTAGCCAATACAGTACTCTCCTGCTTGGCCTGTTAGTTTACTAACATGAGGAACCCAAAACAGCCATGTGCTCAACTTTCAGGTTAATGGAACCAATGCTACATTCCCCAGTAAAACCACTCATCTCTTTGGAACTAAGAACTCTAAAACTAGCATACCCCAAAGCTGTGGAGAAAAGCAGCAAAAAAGCATATCTACATATCTATTCCCCATACTCCCAATTATGTTACTTCCAAGTCCAAAGATTTACCTACCACCATCAATCAGAATGGATCCACATCTCTAACCATTTCTCTTTACAGGCAAAATGAACAACTAAAGGCGCATCGCTCAAAGTTCTACCCACTGGGGGAAATTCCCTTAACCACTGACCTTGGTCACCCCTCAGTGTGACTGTAGTGCTATAGATACCTATCCTCAGATGTTACGAGCATTTTATGTAGAACTATCTGTAGACTATGACTAAGTTGTTTCTTCTTCATTTAGCTGCTCCTCTTGAAGTCATAGGAGTGGGTTGAGAGTAAAGAAGGAGTATGAACCACAAAAGGTGTATAAAATATTCAGCTAAAAGAAGCTAGACTTTTTTTTTTTAGAGAGAAAAGTATAAACATACACACAAAAAGGTCTAAAAGGAAACAGCAACATATTAGTGGTTAAATCTGGATGGTGAGATATGGGTGGTCTCTAATATTTTATCCAAAATTTTCAATGATCATTACTTTATAACCAGAAAAAGATTTTTATTGAAAATTTTTTTGATATAATCTTAATATGTATGTGTTCATAGTGTAACCTAATCTTATATGGCATAATTAAATATCTATATAAATTAACTCACTGATAGTAAGAGATACATCAGCATGCTAACAGTTGGATTATGAATGATTAGTGTTTTCATTGTCATCCTCTCGTGTCATTTCCAAATGTTCTACAATAACCATGTAACACCTTGATTGCAACCACTGACACGAGAAGAGTAAGAATAAGGCTAGTATCATCTTACTACTACCTCAGCAAGTACAAGGGGGCAAACAGACTGAATCTTTCATAACACTGGTTAAACAATTAACCAACCCTGGAATAATCCAACCTTGGAATTTCCTGTGATATAACATAATAAATGTTCCTTACTGTTTAAGCCTGAGGTGCATTTTAATACCTATAAGCAAAACCAACCTAAATGACTTAACTTTTACATGGGAAAAAGAAAGAGTAAATTTCAAAAACAGTGCTGGTTAAACTTGAAACTAACAATTTATACTAGTATTCCTAGTCATAAGATTTAAAAATTCATTAGGGTAACACCCAAACCAAGGTTATTTCCTAAACTACTCTACAAATTTAAAGCTGATTATGTTTTAATCTTGTCCTATGCACTTAAAGGATAGGAATTTTATTTCACCTAATGTTCTAAACAACAGAACAGCGTGAGAGTCAGATGGGGAAGGGCAATGCGCAAAAGACTGGGCTAAAAACAGAGTGAAATGAACAGGAACAGTGGCCTGTAAGTGAGTGAGCTTAGTAGTCAGCAGGCCCAAAGGGGAAATGAACCACAAGCTGGGAAATCATACAGACTCTTCAGGAATTTGGACTACATCTTGAGACTAAACGGGAGCCACTGAAAGATTTTCAGGAAGAAAAGATGTATGGCATTAGAACACTTAAGCTGCAGGCAAGATTAAAGACATCGTGAGAGGTGAGACAGAAGGCTCCTTCCAAAACTATACAAATTATAAATATACAAAAATAGAACAAATACAACAAATCCTGAAAGATAAATAGGAAAGAAGGCTGCGACAGACTGCCTACAGATGGGGAAACCAGTAAAACTCAAGGAAAAGGGTAAAGTACAAAAGCCGTGATCTGGAGGAAACCAAGCTCCTCCCCCACCCCAGCTCACCAGAGGGAGGAAGAGAAACGGAGCAGGAAGGGAGTGGGAGCCTAGGACTGCTGAACATCCAGCCCTCGATACCTGCTTTAGGAGCACAAACACACATTACATGGTGATCTGGAAATTAGTGGGGTTGGGAAGTTAAGACAGGTGGAATACTTGGAGAAACTCAGATTCCAGCCCCATGTGGAAAAAACAGGGATCCACATCCGGCTACTCTGGGACAAAATAAAGGCAGGCAGTCTGAGAGAGTGACTAACAGCGAAAGGGCTGCTAAAGGAGCACAGATTGCACAGAGCTTGCTTTTCAGAAGAAAGCACTGGTGGACAAAATTGTCTGGGCACACCCTGCCCAGCAAGTTGGGAACTTTCAAGAGCTTCAAGCAATACATCCACCACACAATAATAGGAAGCCTGCTGCGCCTTCCTCCCAGCCGGCAGCAAATCGCAAACCAGCTGCCCCGCCATTGATCCAGGCTAGCCAGAGGGCACCCAGCCTATGGCAGCTCAAGGACAAAGAACAGAGGCTTCTCTCTGTGCACCTGGCCCAACAGCCGTGGCATTGGAGGCAGGCACTGCAGCTGGAAATCAAGAAAGGTAACTTTCCTTCCGACAGGCACCAGCACCACTCCCCTGATACTCCAGCCATCACTCCACTGGCTGAACAGCTCCAGAGAGTAGAGTTTCTGGGCACTAGAGGGCGCCACATACAAATATAAACCATCAAAGGAATCTGGTTCAAACCAAAACTGCACAAACACCAGAAAAAGGAAAAGTGAAACTGAACTCATCAATCTTCCTGAAGGAGATTTCAAAATAAAAATCATAAATATACTTAAGAGCTACAAAAAAATTCAAGAACTCAGGGAAGAATTCAGGAATGAGATAAAAATGTTCAAGAATACAGTATCTGAAATGAAACGTATTATGGAGGGAATTGAAGTACAGAAGACATTAAATGAAACAGAAATTAGAGAACAGGAATACAAAGAAGCTGAGACACAGAAAAAAGGATCTCTAAAATGAAAGAATATTGAGAGAATTGTGTAACCAATCCAAAGCGAACAATATTCACATTATAAGGGTACCAGAAGAAGAAGAGGGAGAAAAAGGGATAGAAAGTCTTTGACGAGGAAATTGCTGAGAACTTCCACAATCTGGGGAAGCAGATAGTCTCTCAGGCCATGGAGGTGCCCAGATCTCCCAACACAAGGGACCCAAGGAGAACTACACCAAGAAATGTAAGAACTAGAATGGTAAAGATCAAGGGTAAACACAGATGATTAAAAGCAGCCACAGGGAGAAAAAAGATTGCATACAAAGGAAACCCCATTAGACTCTCATCACACTTCTCAACAGAAAACTTACAGGTCAGAAGGGAGTAGCATGATATATATAATGCAATGAAGCAGAAGGGCCTCAAACCAAGAAAACTCTACCCAGCAACATTATGATTTAAATTTGAAGGAAGGACTCTGCCCAGCAGTTTGGGAGCCTTCACAATCTTCAAGAGCTCCAGCTCCCTTGCTGGCTACACAGCTCCAAGGAACCCTTCTGTGATATACAGCTTACTGCGCCTTTCTCCTGGCCAGCCCCACCTAGCTTGCAAACCAGCAAACCCTACCCTGGCATTAGGCCAGCCAGAAGGAAGACTTGTCTACAACAATTACAAACGCAAAGCACAGAGGCTTATACATGTGTGCTCGGCCCTCCAGTTCAGGCAGTGGAGACAGGCATAGCAGCCGGGAAGCAGGAAACAGCTCTTTCCTTCCCCCAGGCACCAGTACCACTCCCCTGCAACCCTCGATATTGCTTCAGGGGCTGAGCAGCTCCAGGGAGTAGAGCGTTTGGGCACTACAGGGTGCCATATACAAATAGAAAATGCGAAAGGAAACTGGTACAAAGAAAAATTATTAGTACAACTCCCGAGAAACATTTAAATGACATTGACCTCATGAATCTTTCTGAAAGGGATTTCAAAATAAAAATCATTAACATACTCATGGAGGTATGGAAAGATATTCAAGAACTCAGGAATGGGAGGAGGAGCCAAGATGGCAGCGTGAGTAGGGCGCCATAAATCTCCCAAAATCATATATATTTTTGAAAATACAACAAATACAACTATTACTAAAAGAGAGACCAGAGGATACAGTACAACAGCCAGGCTACATCTACATCTGTGAGAACTCAGCACCTCATGAAGGAGGTAAGATACAAGCCACGGCCTGGAGGGACCCGAACACTACCCCAACCCCAACTCACGGGCAGGAGGAAAGGAGTCCGAGCGTGCAGGGATGCTAAATGACCAGCCCTAGTAATCCACACAGGGAAAGCAGACACACATTGCATGCTGTGCTGGATATTAGGGAAACGGAAAAGTAAAACCTGCAAGTGGGTCCCCACAGCCAGTTCCCCTGGGACAAAAGAAAAGTGAGTGCTTTTTGAAAGTCTTAAAGGGACAGGGGCCTCAGGCAGGAAGGATTCGTCCCAGCACACTCAGACCAGCAGGCAGAGAATTCAGAGGAGTTTTGGGCAGCCCAGCCCCCTAGGAGGCACTGCAGCTCTGAAACCCCTCACGGCGATAAACAGCTGGCTGTCCATTCCCCCTCCTGCACGGGCCCGCTACAGCGGCTGAGCAGCCTGAGAGAAGCCCCACCCACAGAAGCCGCCCAGAGTCTCCTCCCAGCACGCAGCCAGCAAGGCCAGACCCAGGGTTGCCGTCGGCACACAGCTACCCGGCACAAGCAGAGGAAGCTGGAGCAGGGCGCAAAGGGGCGCCGTTCTTGCAGGAGAGCACACCCAGCGTGCCTGCCACTCTCCACAGGGCTCTGGGCGGCCCCGCCCACAGCGGCTCGGGGAATTAACCCAGACGCAGCTACCAGTGTGAGGGTGACCAACACAGGCAGTGGAGAGGGACAGGGCGACCAGCAAGCAGGAAGGGACTTTGTTCTCCCAGCTGACACATGCACCACCTGCCTATGACTACCTCTATCACCATGAAAAGGCAGAAGAATTTGGTCCAGGCCAGAATTACCCAGGCAACCCCTGAGAGAGGACCTGGAGAGAAAGATATAACCAATCTTTATGAAAAAGAATTCAAAATAATGGTCATAACCATGCTGATGGACCTGCAGAGAAATATGCAAGAGCTAAAGAATCAAGTTAGGAGGGAGAATACAGAAATAAAATAATCTCTGGAAGGACTTAAGAGCAGACTGGATGAGGTGCAAGAGGCCGTTAATGGAATAGAAATCAGAGAACAGGAATACACAGAAGCTGAGGCAGAGAGAGAGATAAAAGGATCTCCAGGACTGAAAGAATATTAAGAGAACTGTGTGACCAATCCAAACGGAGCAATATATCGACTACAGGGGTACCAGGAGAAGAAGAGAAAGAAAAAGGGATAGAAAGTGTCTTTGAGGAGGTGATTGCTGAAAACTTCCCCAATCCGGGGAAGGAGATAGTCTCTGAGGCCATGGAGGTGTGCAGATCTCCCAACACAAGGGAATTAAGGAAGACAGCACCAAGACATACAGTGATTAAAATTGCAAAGATTAAGGATAAAGACAGACTATTAAAAGCAGCCAGAGACCGCATACAAAGGTAGGCCCATCAGGCTATCATCAGACTTCTCAGCAGAAACCTTACAGGCCAGAAGGCAGTGGCATGATGTATTTAATGCAATGAAGCAGTAGCAATCGAACCAAGATTACTTTATCTGGCAAGGTTATCATTTAAATTTGAAGGAGGGATTAAACAATTTCCAGATAACTAAAAGCTGAGAGAATTGAACTCCCACAATCTCTACAGTGCATTTTTGAGGGACTGCTATAGACGGAAGTGTCCCTAAGGTTTAATAGCCATCACCAGAGGTAATAAAACCACACTAAAGAAAGTAGAACAGCTAATTACTAAGCAAAGGCAAAATTAATTCAACTACCCCAAAGTCAATCAAGGGATAAAAAAGAGTACAAAATATGATGCCGAATATATAAAGAATGGAGAAGGAAGAAAAAGGAGGAGAAAAAAAAGAAACATTAGATGGTGTTTGTAATAGCATATTAAGTGAGTTAAGTGAGACTCTTAGCTAGTAAGGAAGTTGAACCTTGAACCTTTGGTAAACACAAATCTAAAGCCTGCAATGGCAATAACTACGTACCTCTCGATAATCACACTAAATGTAAATGGATTGAATGCACCAATCAAAGGGCACAGAGTCACTGAATGGATAAAAAAAGCAAGACCCTTCTATATGCTGCCTATAAGAGACTCACCTCAAACCCCAAAATATACACAAACTAAAAGTGAAGGGATGGGAAAAGATATTTCATGCAACTAATAGGGAGAAAAAAGCAGGAGTTGTAGTATAAGACTTCAAAACAAAGAAAGTCACAAGAGACAAAGACAGATATTACATAATGATAAAGATGTCAATCCAACAAGAAGATATAACTGTTATAAATATCTATGTGCCCAACACAGGAACACCTACATATGTGAAACAAATACTAAGAGAATTAAAAGGACAAATAGAATGCAATGCATTCAACCTAGGAGACTTTAACACTCCAGCCACTCTGAAGGACAGATCAACCAGACAGAAAATAACTGAGGACACAGAGGCACTGATCAACACATTAGAAGAGATGGACCTAACAGACATCTACAAAACTCTACATAAGCAGAACACATATTCTTCTCAAGTGCACATGGAACATTTTCAAGAACAGATCATATACTATGCCACAAAAAGAGTCTGGGAAATGCAAAAAAGATTAAAAATGTACCAACTAGTTTTTCAGACCACAAAGGTATGAAGCTAGAAATAAAGTACGCAAAGAAAATGAAAAAGCCCACAAATACGTGGAGACTTTACAACATGCTCATAAATAACCAATGGATCAATGACCAAATAAAAACAGAGATCAAGCAATATATGGAGACAAATAGCAATAATTCAACACAGCAAAATCTGTGGGACGCAGTGCAGTCTGTGCTAAGAGGGAAGTATATTGCAACACAAGCCTACCTCAGGAAAGAGGAACAATCCCATATAAGCAGTCTAAACTCACAATTAACAAAACTAGAAAAAGAAGAACAAATGAGGCCCAAGGTGAGCAGGAGGGACATAGATTAGAACAGAGATAACTACAATTGAGAGAATAAAACAATAGAAATAATCAATGAAGTCAAGAGCTAGCTCTTCAAAAAAACTAACAAAATACATAAACCCCTATCAGACTTATCAAGAAAAAAAGAGAGTCTACTCACATAAACAGATTCAGAAATGAGACAGGAAAAATCACTACGGACACCACAGAAATACAATGAATTATTAGGGAATACTATGAAAAGTTATATGCTAACAAACTGGATAACCAAGAAGAAATTGACAACTTTCTAGAAAAATACAACCTTCAAGGCCGACCCAGGAAGAAATAGAAAATCTGAACACACCAATCACTAGGAACGAAATTGAACTGCTAATGAAAAAACTACCTAAGAACAAAAGTCCTGGGCCAGATGGCTTCACCGCTGAATATTACCGCACATTTAGTGAAGACCTAATACCCAATCCTCCTTTAAGTTTTCTAAACAGTAGAAGAGGGAATACTTCCAAACCCATTCTATGATGCCAGAATCACTCTAATACCAAAACCAGGCAAAGACACCACAAAAAAAGAAAATTATACACCAATATCCCTGATGAACATAGATGCAAAAATACTCAACAAAATACAAGCAAATGGAATACAAAAATACATCAAAAAGATCATCCATCATGATCAAGTAGGATTTATTTCAGGGATGTGAAGATGGTACAACATTCGAAAAGCCATCAACATCATCCACCACATCAACAAAAAGAAGGACAAAAACCATATGATCATCTCCATAGATGCAGAAAAAGCATTTGACAAAATTCAACATCCATTCATGATAAAAAATCTCAGCAAAATGGGTATAGAGGGCAAGTACCTCAACATAATATTCACAAACACACAGCCAACATTATACTTAACAGCGAGAAGCTGAAAGCTTTTCCTTTAAGATCGAGAACAAGGCAAGGATGCCCACTCTCCCCACTTCTATTCAACATAGTACTGGAGGTCTAAGCCACGGCAATCAGACAACACAAAGAAATAAAAGGCATACAGACTGGCAAGGACGAAGTCAAACTGTCCCTGCTTGCAGATGACATGATAGTGTACATAAAAAAGCCTAAAGTACATAAAAAAAACTACCAGACCTAATATCTGAGTTCAGCAAAGTTGCTGGATACAAAATTAACACACAGAAATCTGTGGCATTCCTATACACTTAACAATGAACTAGCACAAAGAGAAGTCAGGAAAATAATTCCATTCACAGTTGCATCAAAAAGAATAAAATACCTAGGAATAAACCTAACCAAGGAAGTGAAAGACCTATAACCTGAAAACTACAAGACACTCATGAAAGAAATTAAAGAAGATACCAATAAATGGAAACACATCCCATACTCAAGGATAGGAAGAATTAATATTGTCAAAATGGCCATCCTGACTAAAGCAATGTACAGATTCGATGCAATCCCTATCAAAATACCAACAGCATTCTTCAGCGAACTGGAACAAATAGTTCTAAAATTCATATGGAACCACAAAAGACCCCAAATAACCGAAGCAATCCTGAGAAGGAAGAAGAAAGCTGGGGGGATTATGCTCCTCAACTTCAAGCTCTACTACAAAGCCACAGTAATCAAATCACACAATTTGGTATGGCACAAGAACAGACCCATAGACCAATGGAACAGAACAGAGAGCCCTGATAAAATCCCAACCATTATGGTCAACTAATACATGATAAAGGAGCCATGGACATAGAATGCGGAAATGACAGCCTCTTCAA
This sequence comes from Manis pentadactyla, assembly GCF_030020395.1. Classification (NCBI taxonomy): domain Eukaryota; kingdom Metazoa; phylum Chordata; class Mammalia; order Pholidota; family Manidae; genus Manis; species Manis pentadactyla. The sequence continues at coordinate 113,405,073 of NC_080021.1, read as the reverse complement.
CAGCTGGTGTTGGAAAAACTGGACAGCTACATGTAAGAGAATGAAACTTGATCACTGTCTAACCCCATACACAAAAGTAAACTCAAAATGGATCAAAGACCTGAATGTAAGTCATACATCCACAAAACTCTTAGAAGACAACATAGGCAAAAATCTCCTGAATATAAGCATGAGCAACTTCTTCCTGAACACATCTCCTCAAGCAAGGGAAACAAAAGCAAAGATGAACTCATGGAACAACATCAAACTAAAAAGTTTCTGTATGGCAAAGGACACCATCACCAAAACAAAAAGGCATCCAACAGCATGGGAGAATATATTTACAAATGACATATCCAACAAGGGGTTAACATCCAAAATATATAAAGAACTCACACGCCTCAACACCCAAACGGCAAATAACCCGATTAAAAAATCGGCAGAGGATATGAAGAGACAGTTCTCCAAAGAAGAAATTCAGATGGCCAACAGACACATGGAAAGATGCTACACGTCACTAATCATCAGGGAAATGCTAATTTCAACCACAACTGGATATCACCTCATACCAATAAGGATGGCCAGCATCAAAAAGACTAAGAACAACAAATGCTGGTGAGGATGCAGAGGAGGGGAACCCTCCTACACTATTGGGGGAATGTAAGCTAGTTCAACTATTGTGGAAAGCAATATGGAGCTTCCTCAAAAAACTAAAAATAGAAACACCATTTGACCTGGGTATCACACACCTTGGAATTTACCCAAAGAATACAACTTCTCAGATTCAAAAAGACATATGCACCCCTATGTTTACTGCAGCACTTTTTACAATAGCCAAGATATGGAAGCAACCTAAGTGTCCATCAGTAGATGAATGGATAAAGAAGATGTGGTACATATACACAATGAAATACTATTCAGCCACAAGAAAGAAACAAATCCTACCATTTGCAACACCATGGACAGAACTGGAGGATATTATGCTCAGTGAAATAAGCCAGGTGGAGAAAGACAAGTGCCACATGATTTCCCTCATTTGTGGAGTATAACAAAGAAGCAAAACTGAAGGAACAAAACAGCAGCAGACTCAGAGTCTCCAAGAAGGAACCAGTGGTTATCAAAGGGGAGGGGTGTGGGAGGGCAGGTGGAGAGGAAGGAGAAAGGGATTGAGGGGTATTATGTTTAGTACACATGGTGTGGGGGATCATGGGGAAAACCATGTAGCACAGAGAAGGCAAATAGTGAAACTGTGGCATCTTCCTACACTGACGGACTGTGACTGCACTGGAAAATGGGTAAGGACTTGATAATAGGGGTAAACGTAGTAACCACATTGTTTTTTCATGTGGAACCTTCATAAGAGTGTATATCACTAATAACTTAATAAAAAAATTTTTTTTAATTTTAAGGAAGAATTAAACAGTTTCTAAATAAGCAAAAGCTGAGAGAATTTACCTCACACAAACCATGTTTACAGTGTATTTTGGAGGGACTGCTATAGATGGAAGTGTTCCTAAGACTAAATAGCTGTCACCAGAAGAAATGAAACTACAGTAAAGAAAGTAGACAAATTAATTACTAAGCAGATGTCAAATCAAATCAACCAACCCCAAAGTCAGTCAAGGGATAGACAAACGGGACAGAATATGATGCCTAATATATAAAGAATGGAGGAGGAACAAAGAAGAGGAGGAAAAAAATGAACCTTTAGACTGTTTTTGTAACAGCATACTAAGTGAGTTAAGTTAGATAGTTAGATAGAAAGGAAGTTACCCCTGAACCTCCAGTAGACACAAATGGCAGTAAGTACACACCTATCAATAATCACCCTAAATGTAAATGGTCTGAATGCACCAATCAAAAGACGTAGAGTCACTGAATGGATTAAAAAACAAGACTGTATACATGCTGCCTACAAGAGACTCACTTGAAACCCAAAGACATACACAGACTAAAAGTGAAGGGATGGAAAATGCTATTTCATGCAACTAATAGGGAGAAAAAAGCAAGAGTTGCAGTACCTGTATCAGACAAAAGAGACTTCAAAACAAAGAAAGTAACAAGAGAGAAAGAAGTACATTACATAATGATAAAGGGAGCAGTCTAACAAAAGGATATAACCATTATAAGTACGCACCCAACACAGGCGCACCTATGTATGTCAAACAAATACTAACAGAATTAAAGGGAGAAACAGAATGTAATGCATTCATTTTAGGAGACTTCAACACAACACTCACTCCAAAGGACAGATCAACCAGACAGAAAATATGTACAGAGACAAAGGCACTGAACAACACATCAGAACAGATGGACCTCATGGACATCTACAGAACACTCCACCCAAAAGCAACAGGATACACATTCTTCTCAAGGGAACGTGTAACATTTTCAAGAATAGATCATATAGTAGGCCACAGAATGAGCCTCAGTAAATTGAAAAAGACTGAAATTTTACCAACCTGCTTCTCAGAACACAAAGGTATGAAATTAGAAATCAATTCTGCAAAAAAAAACATAAAAAAGCCCACAAACACATGGGGGCAGAACAACATGCACCTAAATAACCAATGGGTCAATGAACAAATAAAAACAGAGATCAAGCAAGATATGGAGACAAATGACAACAATAATTCAACACCGTAAAATCTGTGGGATGCAGCAAAGGCTGTGCTAAAAGGAAAGTATACTGCAATACAGGCTTACCTCAGGAAAGTAGAACAATACCATATGAGCAGCCTAGAATCACAATTAATGAAACTAGAAAAGAAGAACAAATGAGGCCCAAAGTAAGGAGAAGGAGGGACATAATAAAGATTAGAGCATAAATAAATAAAATCGAGAAGAATAAAATAACAGAAAGAATGAATGAAAGCAGGACCTGATTCTTTGAGAGACTAAACAAAATAGATAAACCCCTAGCCAGACTTATCAAGAAAAAAAGAGTCTACACACATAAACAGAACCAGAAATGACAAAGGAAAAATCACTACGGACACCACAGAAATACAAAGTATTATTAGAGAATACTATGAGAAACTATATGCTAACTGAATAACCTAGAAGAAATAGACAACTTTCTAGAAAAATACAACCTTTCAAGGCTGACCCAGGAAGAAACAGAAAATGTGAACAATTACCAGCAACGAAATTGAACTATTAATCAAAAACCTACCTAAGAACAAAACTCCTGGACAGATGGCTTCACCACTGAATTTTATCAAATATTTAGTGAAAACCTAATACCCATCCTCCTTAAAGTTTTCCAAAAAGTAGAAGAGGAGGGAATACTTCCAATCTCATTCTATGAGGCAAGCATCACTCTAATACAAACACGAAAGACATCACAGAGAAATAAATTACAGACCAATATCCCTGATGAACAAAGATGCGAAAATACTCACCAAAATATTAGCAAACCAAATTCAGAAATATATCAAAAATATCTATATTTGCTCTCTTACAGCACTAAATTATGTTTTCTACCTTTATCTTGTATCTACCTACCACTTCAGCATTTTATTAAAAAAATAAAGGGAGAAATGTGGGATTCACATATAAATCAAGTATAAAAATCAAATGAATAATCATATCTGACTTGATTGTTTATAGTTTATTATGCATGATCAAAACCGAAAGTTTCTGTGATATGACTGCCCTTGCACTGTTCATCATGTAAGAACTTATTACTATGTAAGAACTTGTTCACCATGTAAGAACTTGTTCGTTATGCTTCAGAAGATTGGAGACTGTTGAGAAATAGGCTTGGGGTTGGTTAATGATTGTGCATTGAGTCCCCTGAACAAAATTTTATTGTTGTTAACAACCATTTGATCAATAAATATGAGAGATGCCCTCTCAAAAAAAAAAAAAGAATATCATCCATCTTCATCAAGTAGGATTTACTTCAGGGATGCAAGAATGGTACAATATTCGAAAATCCATCAACATCATATATCACATCAACAAAAAGGACAAAACCACATGATCATCTCCATAGATGTTGAAAAAGCATTCATAAATATTCAATACACACTCATGATGAAAACTCCCAATAAAATGGGTATAGATGGCAAATACCTCAACATAATAAAGCCTATATATGACAAACCTGCAGCCAACATGTTACTTAACAGCGAGAAGCTGAAAGTCTGTCCTTTAAGATTGGGAACAAGACAAGGATGCCCACTCTACCCACGTTTATTCAACATCATTCTGGAGTCCAAGCCACAGCAATCAGACAACACAAAGAAATATAAGGCATCCAGATTGGTAAGGAAGAAATCAAACTATCAACTGTTTGCAGATGACATGATATTGTACGTAAAAAACCCTAAAGACTCCACCACCAAAGTACTAGAACTAAAAACTGAATTCAGCAAAGTTGCAGGATACAAAATTAATACCCAGAAATCTGTCACATTCCTGTAAGCTAACACTGAAATAGCAGAAAGAGAAATCGAGAAAACAATACCATTCTCAATTGCATCAGAAATAATAAAATACCTAGGAATAAACCTAACCAAGGAAGTGAAAGACCTATACCCTGAAAACTACAAGACACTCAAGAGGGAAATTAAAGAAGATACCAATAAATGGAAATACATCCCATGCTCATGGATAGGAAGAATTAATACTGTTAAAATGGCCATCCTGCCTAAAGCAATCCACAGATTCACTGCAATCCCTATCAGAATACTAACAGCATTCTTCAATGAACCAGAGCAAAGTGTTCTAAAATTCATATGGAATCACAAAAGACCCCAAATAGCCAAAGCAATCCTGAGAAGAAAGAATAAAGCTGGGGAGATTATACTCCCTGACTTCAAGTTCTACTACAAAGCCACAGTAATCAAGACAATTAAGTCCTGTCACAAGAACAAACCCATTCATCAATGGAATAGAACAGAGAGCCCAGATATAAACCCAACCATATATGGTCAATTAATATACAATAAAGGAGCCATGATATACAGTGGGGAAATGACAGCCTCTTCAACAACTGGTGTTGGCAAAATTGGACAGCTACATGTAATACAATGAAACTGGATTACTGTCTAACCCCATACACAAAAATAAATTCGAAATGGATCAAAGACCTGAATGTAAGTCATGAAACAGTAAAATTCTTAAAAGAAAACATAGGCAAAAATCTCTTGAATATAAAAATGAGCAACTTTTTCCTGAACGCATCTCCTTGGTCAGGGTAACAAAAACAGAACTGAACAAATGGGACAACATCAAACTAAAAACCTTCTGTACAGCAAAGGATACCATCAGTAGAATAGAAAGGCATCCTACAGGATGGAAGAATATATTTGTAAATGACATATCTGATAAGGGGTTGACATCCAAAATACATAGACCTCAAACATCAAAGCAAATAATCCGATTAATAAATGGGTGGAGGATATGAACAGACAACTCCCCAAAGAAGAAATTCAGATGGCCAACAGAACATGAAAAGATACTCCACATCACTAATTATCAGAGAAATGCAAATTAAAACCACAATGAGATATCACCTCACACCAGTTAGGATGGCCAACATCCAAAAGACAAACAAATGTTGGTGAGGATGTGGAGAGAGGGGAACCCTCTTACACTGCTGATGGCAATGTAAATTAATTCAACCATTGTGGAAAGCAATATGGAGGTTCCTCAAAAAACTAAAAACAGAAATACCATTTGACCCAGATTCCACTCCTAGGAATTTATCCTAAGAATGCAGCAGCCCAGTTTGAAAAAGACATATGCACCCCTATGTTTATCACAGCATTGTTTACAATAGCCAAGAAATGGAAGTAACCTAAGTGTCCATCAGTAGATGAACAGATATAGAAGATGTGGTACATATACATAATGGAATATTATTCAGCCATATGAAGAAAACAAATCCTACCATTTGCAACAATAAGGATGGAGCTAGAGGCTATTATGCTCAGTGAAATAAGCCAGGTGGAGAAAGACAAGTACCAAATGATTTCACTCATTTGTAGAGTGTAACAAAAAAGGGGAGCGTGATGGGGATGGAGGGAGAAGGGGATTGAGGGGTATTTATGCCTGGTACACATGGTGTGTGTTGGGTTCACAGGGAAGATACTGTAACACAGAGAAGACAAGTAGTGACTCTGTGGCATCTTACTACACTGACTGACAGTGACTTTCAATGGGGTATGGAGGGAACTTGATAATATGGGTGAATGTGGTAACCATAATATTTTTCATGTGAAACCTTCCTAAGAGTGTATATCAATGATACCTTAATAATAAAAAAAAAGAAAAAAGAAGGAAAATAACTAAATCCATAAGGTAAGCAGTCCCCAAGTTAAAGCAGTTCATACAAAAGGGATTTATTCAGACCTATAATTCATTTCTCCTGCATTTACTCACTTATTCAACAGTTTCTGGTCATTATGCCAAATATATCTAGGCAAAGGAACAGAATGTGTATCAGGGCATAGCAAAAGCACAATTTCATCTTACCAGTGTTAAATCTGCAACGTATTTTCTCTGTTTTCAAATGCGAGAAACACAACTGGTTTTCTAGCTTGATGACAGCAGTTGCAGTATGTTTTTGACAATGCTGTCATCTCCTCCACTATCCTGCCCTGCATCTGACAGGATCAAAAGCAAACTACCCACAAATCTCTCAAACATGCCTATGTGTATGTGTTTGTTGTTTCTAACTACCTGTAACACTATAATCTATCACCTCAATCTCTCCTTCCCCTTATCTCTTTAAACTGAGTCAGCTAAACTCAGTCTTTATGAGAAGCCTTCCCTGAAGCTCCCAAACACTGCCCTGTTTCTTAGAATTCTAAAAGTATCTTCTTTAAAGGGACAGTTCTCAGTCCACATGTAAGTCACACATACTGTCAAAAGTATTATAAAGACTCAATAATATGGAGACAGTCTATAATACAGAATAAACAATATCAAAATGAACATTAGGAGAAACTGTACCTCAACCTCATGCCAGACCTTGGAGTCCCTTTCCTCTTTCATCTCTCTCCCTGCTTCTGCCCACACAGTCAGCTAATAGTCAACCTTATTCCTATTTTCCAACCCACTGCTCTGCCAATCAATTCAATTGTGGAGGAGTTAAAGCTGGAAAGTGTCAAAACCAACTGTGTACTAACGGCTGAAAAAGAGGGTCTTACAGATTCACTTTTGTGACTGCAAATTACCTTCTGTAAGCATATTAGCTTTATGCTGGCAGAGAATGGCTACAGGTAAAGTAAGTCATCTCTGAGTTCTCTCTTTCTCTATGCACCCCTATCTCCCCATTCACTAAGGCTTCCTGATTCTTACATGCATTTAGTCCGTCCTCTTCAATCTTAACTGCAGCTTCCTCAATTCAAGAAATACTCTTTATATCTGCACAAATTAAACAGACCTCTGGCCAAAGTCCAGGTTGTCCTTTCACTAATCTATCCCCCACTAATGCCAGATGAATCTTCCTGGACCACCTCAAACTTTGTGAGAAAGGTGGAAGGATAGAAAATAAACTTGACAACAGTTTGGAGGAGGGGATGAGTAGGAATATGGGGGAAAGAATTTTAGGTTTTGCTTTTTAGTAAGACTGAGTCTTTTACAGGAATGTATCAATTACCTAGATGCTCTTTAAAACAAAATGCTGCTTGACATTTTTTCTTTCCATAAACAAAATTCTACTGACTGCCAAAACTAAAATTAAAAACCTTTCAAATATAACATTTCCTTCTGTATAGAACATTTCTTCATTTAAATGTAAGAACTACAGGTCAATTTTCTCTTCCCTAAATTTAAGGCTTTATAATCTTCTATAATTTAATGATTTTTACATCATTATCTATATTACATTTAATATAGACATCACAACACCACACCACATCACAGTAGCTCGCATAGAGTCTTTCACAGAGTTGGCAATTAATAACTATTTGTTGAATATCAAATAACTACTTGTTGACTACTTCTAACAAACACTCTTCTTCTAGGTAGTCACAACTTACCACAATGATTCCAGGCACTAGTTTTAGATAATTCACCACCACTAATACCATCAACTCTAACCTAGCCTCCCCCAAATCACTTCTTGAGTTCCTTCCAATCCATACTCAAGCCTCCAATGTGTTCTCCACTCTAAACATGACTAGTCTTTACAAAAAGTAAAAACGATGTCATCCCACTGCTTAAAATTTTCAGTATCTTCTCATCAACCTCAGAAGATGATGAATAAGCCTATAAAGCCTTATCTGATCAGGTCCCTGCCTAGGTCCTCACAGATTGCTCTCCCCTCTTTGCACACTATACTCTAAAGCATACAGATCTTTAACTTGTTCAAAGTCACTCTGTTCTCACTCACTTTTGGGCCTGTACAAATGTTTCTATTTCCTCTGGAAGGGACACTGTTTTTCCTCCCCTCAAAATTTCTTGGCTTAATATATTTGTCCTTTAGATCTAAACCCCAATATTACTTGTTGGACAAACTAGATTAGCTGGGTACACCTCACACATACTCTCTTGTCAACAAGTGCTTCCCTAGATATGTTTATTATATAGTTTGTGATTTTTTTGATTAGTTGGGGAGATAGAGATTGTATCTTAAGGGCAGAGATCATCTCTGATTCATAAAACACACTCTGGCACATAAAATGGCAGTAGGAAGTTGCTGAATAACTGAATAGGTGACAATCTATTATCATACCATACTGTAAAGTGTATTACATACATAGTTTACAGAGCATTTCTCTTGAAACTCCTATGGTTCCAACTTGGGGTCCTGTAAAATTTTGCGAGTTTTTTCCTTTGATCTTCATGGTATTCTGATTATTCTGAAAGTCTTCCCACTATTCAAAGAAAAATTTGATTAATTATTAATTGACTATAAATTTTAATGGAACATGGAATTGAAAAAGAAAAAATTTCTGAACCTTTTGGAACACAAATGTTTCAAAAGAGAAATGGATTAATTCACAGCATTTTGTCATGAAAAGCATAAAAATATACAATAGAAAGGGGAAAATGCCACAGAAACAGCTAAAACAAAAGCATACCCTCCATTTTTTGTCCTTTTCTCCCATTTTGAGTTTTTATTTTTTAAGACATAACATTAGTACAGAAAAGGAAGGTATGTATCATAACAGATTTCTTCAAATCTAAACTGGAACATACTCACATTTGAAATTAAGTGATTACTACCATAGGTTTAAATTTCACATAGCTTTGTAAAAGTCCTAATTTGAATAATTTATATGATTAACAAGAAGGTATTCAAACAAATTACTAAATTTTTGTCATGGGTGAGGTCTGGAGAAAACATATATGAAGCTTTTCCAACTATTTCAAAATTGGTGCTACCAAGAGGTAAAATATACTGAGCAATACCAGAACCAGAATATACAGAACTACCCAAAATAATGAACACAGTATATGCTATGCTAAGAGAATTCCTACACAAGTGAACTTCAAAATTTTTATGAGGTTGTACTGTAGCTACGTTAGAGATGTCCAATACACATGGTGCTCTACAATGGTATTTAAAATTCAGACTTCGATCGTTACCACAAAAGGAAGATATTCCTTTTAGGCAATTAGGAAGACAGAGCCTACTAACCAATCATCTATATCAAGTTTCTCAAAATGTGGCCTGCAGGCCCCTAAGGATCCCTAAGGACCATTTAGGAGGCTCACAAGGTAAGAACTATTTTTATGATAATACTAATGTTATTCTTTTCTGTGTTGACATTTGCACTGATGGTGTAAAAAGCAAAGGTGAGCAAACTACAAGCCTCTTGACATCAAGGCAGTGTCACTAATGCCTGTACTAACAGGCATTATGTTCTTTACTGCCAACTGCTCAGAAGAAAAAAAATTTTTTAAGCCAGCTTGACTTTAAAATGCTCTTGATGAGGCAGAAAAAAATACTTACTTTATTAAATCTTGACCCTTAAGATGCCTTTAAATATTCCATGTGACAAAATGGGAAGTACCCATAAAGTACTTCTGCCGCATTCTAAATACGATGGTTGCCTTTAGGGAAAACCACTTGTGCAATTTATTTGCAAGCTGATATCAAGCCACTTTCCATGGAACTTCAAAAAACAACTTCAAAGATGACTTCACTGTTACTTCAAAAAAAACTGACCAAAGACAAGTATCAAATGATTTCACTCATCTGTGGAGTATAAGAACAAAGAAAAAACTGAAGGAGCAAAACAGCAGCAGACTCACAGAACCCAAGAATGGACTAACAGTTACCAAAAGGAAAGGGACTGGGGAGGATGGGTGGGAAGAGAGGGATAAGGGGTAAAAAAAGGGGGCATTATGATTAGCATGTATAATGTCGGGGGGGGCACGGGAAGGGGTGTACAACACAAAGAAGACTAGTGATTCTACAGCATCTTACTATACTGATGGACAGTGACTGCAGTAGGGTATGTGGGGGGAACTTGATGATGGGGGAGTCTAGTAAACATAATGTTCCTCATGTAATTGTAGATTAATGATATCAAAATAATTTTTTAATTAAAAAAACAAACTGACCAACTATAGTTATTCAAATTGTGTATCTTGCACACATTTTCCTAAAAATGAACCAGTGAACCTCACTGCAAAGCAAATAACTGGCAATATTTGCTGCCAATAGTAAAATGTAACCTTTCCAGCAAAAATCAGAATTTTGGGAAACATATCCATCAATGTAAGCTTGAAACCATTTCAATACTTCAAGGACTTCTGGTAAGATCTGTGGTGATATTAATGAATGTGATTTTTTTCATATCATAAAAGAAATTTTTCAACATTCAGCTCTGCACAACTCAGTGGACAAATACTTTCCAAATGACCCAAACAATGATTTTTAATGTAATGAAGTATAAAATGTTCACTGCTATGGTTTTACAATGCAGTACTCATCTTGCTTCTACAATGCAGCCAACCAACCTTCAAGAAACTACTATCTGCTGAATTTTGATGTATTATCAAAAAAATTATTAATAAGAACATGCACAGGCTATTAAAATACTCTTCCCTTTCCAACTACATAACTTTATGAAGCCAGATTTTCCCATACCACAACCAAAATAAAATATCACAACAGGTTGAATGTAAAAGCAGACACGAGAATTTAGCTGTCTTCTGTTAGCCATTCACTAAGAGATTTGCAGTAATGTAAAACATGATGCTCTTGTTAAAGTTTAGTCTTGTAAAACTGTGGTTATTTTTCAAAAAATATATTATTTATGTTAGTAATAATAAACCTATCACATGTTATTTTAAGTGAATTAGTAAATGTTTCAAACTTCTCCATTTTAATTTTTGGTATAATAAATATTGATAGATATAACTCACCTAAATTTTTCTTAAGTTCCCAGTACTTTTTAAGAGTATAAAGGAGTCACATTTTTATAATAAACATACACTGCATAAATTTATTTAAAAAATTTTTTAAGTATAAAGGAGTCCTGAGACTAAGTTTCAGTACAATTGCTCTATACTGCAGAAAATTACTCAAGGGATAAAGATATTCTAATTTAACACATCCTCACCCATAATTTCTCTCTTCAGTACAACATAAAAAATTGATTTCAATAAAAGGAATTTATGAATATTTAGGAGAAATCATAGGTTGTAATAATTTGAATTAAGTCATTTCCTGAACAACCTATTTATTCTGTCTTGATATTACAAGAAAACAAAGTAAACATTTAAATATAACATATGCTAACAAAAGAGAAGGAATAGGTATAGTCAGTTTTCTGTTTTATTGTGTGTTTTTTTTAAAGATGCAACTGGAGAACTCAGAAACAAAGTAATGAAAAACAGAACTGTAGGCCTAGAAGTCACAGAAACAAACTTTACTAAAAACTATCAGAATTGTCACTTTGGACATAATCTAGTTTAAACTCCTCCTTTTATATAAGAGTTCAAGGCTAGTTAAAATACAAATTGTAAGAGTTTATGTGCCAGGCATTGGGCAGGCACCGGAAATATGGGAATAAGCAAGACTGGTCCTGCTTTCTTGGAAAACCTACATCAAGTGTCAAGCAGGTATAATGAATGCTACAGAGGAAACACATAGAATTCTTATGGGAGCATTTAATAAGGTACAACCTGACATGTTGGTACTGGGAAGAGGTCTCTAAGGAGGTAAACTCCTTATGACTGTCATTTACCAACATCCTCAACACTCCCCTCCTTTGCCAAGGACTCAACCACAAGCTCCTCACTATTCCTATCATTATTCTTAATGATGTCAACAGTCACTCAACTGACTAAAACCTCTCAGTCACCTGACCAGAACTGACACAATTTTTTCTTCCATTTTGTCTTCACCACAGTCAAAAATTCCCACAGTGGTAACAAGTATACATCAGTTCTACAAAATCTAGATTTCAAAAACCCCACTTTCTAAACCTACAACTTCTATCTCTGTAGTTTACTTACTCTAGTCCCTCAAGTCCAACTAGCCTTTGATATCACAGGACTTCTAATCATTAATTCTCCCAGTTTTTCCACTATCCATGCCCCAACCAAGATGTGCTCTAAGTACAAAATACACATCAGATTCCAAAGACTTATCACAAAAAGGGAATGTAAAATAACTCATTAATAAACTATGTTGCTTACAAAATAATTGTATTTTGCATGCACTGGGTTAAATGTTATTAAAATTAATTTCAACTGGTTTATTCATGCTGTTTTAAAGAGTACTGTTGCAAATGTGTTAAAAGATAGAAATTAGACAACAAAACAGGTATGACAGACAGTCATACTGTAACTTAAGGAAGAGTCAGACTTGACAATTAACATTTAGGAGTCATCACAGAATAGATTAGTGTCATTTAATAGAAAAACCAAGTAAGCCACATACATAAGTTAAAATTTTTCCAATAGCCACACTAACATCCTCCCACCCATGCACTACCATCCACTAACATTATGTAGGAAAAATATTTAAATTAGGAGTTGCCCTTAGATTACTCTCTTTCCCTCATTCCCTATCATCCAATCCATTATTAAGTCCTGTTCATCTCCTTAAAAATAACCAACCTCTCCCCTCAATTCCTCACCCCACCACTAGCATACAAGCAATTCTCATTTCCTGCCTGGAATATGACAATACCCTCCCTGTTGGTTGATCTGCTCTTGCCTTCCCTTCAAATATGTATTCCACTCAGTAGCCTGAATGATTACTTTAAAAAGTAAACCAAGTACTCTAATGATATTGTCATCACCTTTAGAATCCATCCAACCTCTCTTAAAGGCCTTTGACGCCCTACATAATCTGGCCCCTGATAATATCTGTGACCTCTCTTCTACCAGTCTCCCTCTCACTAACTACCCCTAGCCACATAACCCTTAGAAAAGACTTTCCCCATCTGAGAGCCTTTGCATCTGCCTTTTCCTCAGATCTTCATATAGATGCCGTTATCTACCCTCCAGGTGTCAGCTCCACAGAGCACCACTTCCTAACTTACTGGGCTAAGAAGTCCTCCTTCCCAATTCCAATTTTCTGTATCCTGTCACCCCGTTTAATATTCTGAATGGCACTTCCACACACCTGATGTTTACTTCTCTGTCCCCTCCTCTCTATAATGGAAACTTCCTAAGGGTAGGGACTTTGACTCACTATAGTCTCTCTGGGACATAGGAGAGTACCTGACACATATTAGGTACTCAAAGGGTTTTTATCAAATGAAGGATCAATAAATATAGTAATTTTTCATCTGAACTACAAGACCTGACAAATGACTAATATTAAGACCAAGAAGAAGAAGTTTTCTAGTCAAAGAGAGCAATATTTGTAAAGGCAGAAGAAAAAGGAATTCAAAAACTGAAGCCAATATGAAAGGTAAGTAAGGGCAATGGGATGCATGCAGCAAGACTGTAAGGACAGGAGCTATGCTATACAGAGCCTCTTGGGCCTCACTGTGAGATTCTGAATCACTAAAGGATTTTTAAGCAGGGAAGTGACATGGCCAGATTTCTATTCTGAAAGTACCACTTGAGCCACAGTATGGATAATGGGGATGTGATCAGAGGAGAATATGTGATGATGTAAACATGGCAATTAGAAGCTACAGCAGTTGTCTGAGCTTTACACTAGGGTAGTACAGTGAAGATGAAATAGACAAATTTAAGAGATATTTAAGAAGAATCAACAGGACCCATTACAGATCAATTCACTGTGGAGTTGGATATTGGATACAGATCCATTCACTGTGGGGATGGATATTGGAGATACAAGGAGAAATAACGGAGAAGCCGATGGCCAGGTTTCTAGTGAGTACATGGATAGTAATAAAAGAGAATGCCGAACAGTGATGAGTTCAGTTTTTAGCATCTTAACTCTGAGCCATCTGTGATTCAAACAAGCAGAGGTGTCCAGCAGGCAACTGGATCTAAGCTTCATTCTGAAAAGAGATCATTCAATGGAAATAAATGAAACAGCCTGAGGTGGTATGCATAGGAAGGTACTCACACAAAGCCACTTTAATACTTACAGGTAAAAGAGAACAAGAGGCCAGAGAATAACAGGAAAAGTAGGAAAGAAGTCATCCCAGAAGCTGAAGGATTAGTTTTAAAAAAGGGGCAATGGTCACTTGTGTGAAATGAGTAGATAAGCAAGATGAGCATTGAACAGTGTTCAATGAACTCTGCAGCAAGGAGGTCACTTAGCACAATTTCAGTGCAGCAGTAGAGATGACAGACAACAGAACAAGTTGAAGAGTGACTATAAGGTAAAGGATGGAGGAGGGTGTAGACAGTACTTTTAATAAAATTGAGCAATACAGGAGAAAGAGGTCAGTTATTTAATGGGTATATGAAGTCAAAGGAGAATTTTCTAATATGAGAGAGACTTGAGATGTCTCAATTCTGACTGCAAAAATTCAGTAAAGAGAGAGGGAGTACTATCTCGGAAGCTAAGCAGGGTCAGGCCTGGTTAGTACTTGGATGGGAGACAAGGAGTAAAAAAGGTTAAGTGTAAGGTTTCTGAAAGGCAAGAGAGGATAAGACCCAGAACAAAGGTAAGGCCACCTCTCCTCTGTTACAGCAAGGAGAAAGTAGAAAAGGATGAACCAGGATAGGATGCCAGTAGGCTTGGCGATTTAGTGGTAAAAAAATTTATGTCTGATACAATGAGATCTATTTTCTTTAGGAAATAAATATGAGAAAGGAAAGACACTATAATAAGGGAAGAAAACATTTAAAGTGGAAGAATAAACATCTGTGTAAAATATAGTAGAATTACTGGGTTATGTTGAGGGCCCACTTTTGGTAATCAAGTGTTTAAGACGGCACTCATGAATCCTTTCCACCATACGAAGTCTTAAAATAAATCTTAGACTGTCAATATTTGAACTAAGACATATCTTTCCCCACAAGATGCATTATATATATTTCTGGTGTTACAGCGTAGGGCATTAATTCCTCATGACCTAACTAGAAAGGGTTCTCAAAAAGTACATTTTTTTGTGCTTTTTCCACAAAATGGAAAAGCGGAAATTGCCACATGCAGTTTTCTCACAGCATGCAGAAATTACTAATAGGAAATAAACATAAAGCATTCAGAAAACAAGCAACTTAAAGAAACTGAAGTTTTCAATAATATTTTTTAATTATCATAGTATTTCTTGTTCCCTTTATGATTCGAGGAGATAAAAATTTGCTGCAATTAAAAGCAGCTCAGGGGATTCTGGGATGATGGTGGTGTGTGAAGGGCACTGGAAATCTCGTCTCAAAACCATCTATTTTTGAAAATACAACAAATAAAACTACACCTAACAGAGAGACCAGAGGGTATAGTACAATAGCCAGGCAACATCTACATCTGCGAGAAAGCGGTTTCTCACAAAGGAGGTAAGATACAAGCCACGGCCTGGTGGGACCCAAGCACTCCCCCCACCCTAGCTCCCCAGCAGGAGAAGGGGAGTCAGAGCAGGGAGGGAGTAGAAGCCCAGGACTGCTAAATACCCAGCCCTAGTCATCCGCACCAGGAGCGCAGACAGACATTGCGTGGTGCACTGGATATTAGGGAAATGGAAAAGTAAAATCTGTGAGCAGGTCACCGCAGCCGGCAACCCTGGAACAAAAGAAAAGCGAGTGCTTTTTGAAAGTCATAAAGGGACAGGGACCTCACAGGTGGATGGAATCATCCTGGCACACTCAGCCTAGCAGCTGGGAATCCCGGGAAACTCCGGGCGCCCTAACCCCCTGGGTGGCAATGCAGCTCTGAAGCCCCTCACGGCGATAAACAGCCAGTCATTCACTCCCATTCAGGCACGGCCCTGGCAGACCAGCCTGGGAGTGGCAGCGCCCACAACAGCTGCCCAGAGTCTCCTCCCAGCACACAGCCAATTGGGCCAGACCTGGGGCTAAGAGCATAGGCAGAGGAACTGGGGACAGGGCACGGAGTAGCGCCATTCTCGCAGGAGAACACACCGGGCACACCTGCCTACACCCACAGGGCTCTAGGCTGCCACAAGGGCTGTTCCTGGTGTGCGGGGAACGACACAGGCAGCGGAAAGGGGCAAGGTGAACAGCAAGCACGAAGGGACTTTGTTCTCCCAGCTGACACATGTGCTACCTACCTACAACGGCCTCGATAGCCATGAAAAGGTAGAAGAATTTGGTCCAGTCCAGAATAACCCAGACAAGCCCTGAGAGGGGGCCTGCAGAGGTAGATTTAACCAATCTTCATGAAAAATTATTCAAAATAAAAGTCATAACCATGCTGATAGACCTGCAGAGAAATATGCAAGAGCTTAAGGATCAAGTTAAGAGTGAGAATACAGAAATGAAACAATCTCTGGAAGGACTTAAGAGCAGACTGGATGAGGTGGTAGAGGCTGTTAATGGAATAGAAATCAAAGAACAGGAATACACAGAAGCTGAGGCAGAGAGAGATAAAAGGATCCCCAGAAATAAAAGAATATTAAGAGAACTGTGTGACCAATCCAAAAGGAACAATATCCGCATTATAGGGATACGAGAAGAAGAAGAGACAGAAAAAGGGATAGAAAGTGTCTTTGAAGAAATAATTGCTGAAAACTTCTCCAAACTGGGGGAGGAAATAGTCTCTCAGACCATGGAAGCCCACAGATAACCCAACACAAGAGACCCAAGGAGGACAACACCAGGACATATAATAATTAAAATGGCAAAGATTAAAGACAAGGAGAGAGTATCAAAGGCAGCCAGAGAGAGAAAAAAGGTCACATACAAAGGAAAATCCATCAGGCTATAATCAAACTTCTCAACAGAAACCCTACAGTCCAGAAGAGAATGGGATGATGTATTTAATGTAATGAAACAGAAGGGCCATGAATGAAGAATACTGTATCCAGCTAGATTATCATTTAAATATGAAGGAGGGATTAAACAATTCCCAGACAAGCAAAAGATGAGGGAATTTGTCTCCCACAGACCACCTCTACAGGATATTTCAGAGGGACTGCTCTAACTCCAAGAATGAAATAGTGGTTACCAAAGGAGACCGGTGTGGGAGGGCAGGTGGGGAAGAAGGGAGAAGGGGACTGAGGGGTATTATCTTTAGTACACACGGTGTGGGTGATCATGGGGAGAACAGTGTGTCACAGAAAAGGGACACAGTGGATCTCTGGCAACTTCCTGCACTGATGGACAGTGACTGCATTGGAGTATGGGTGGGGACTTGATAATAGGGGTAAATGTAGTAAACACATTGTTTTTTCATGTGAAACATTAATAAGAGTGTATATCAATCATAACTTAATAAAAAACTTTAAATATTAAAAAATAAAAAATAAAGGGACTGCTCTAGATGGAAGCACTCCTAAGGCTAAAGAGATGTCACCAAAGAAAATTAAATCACAGCAAAGACAGCAGACCAACCAAATACTAACTCAAGGCAAAGAATAAAATCAACTATGCACAAAAGGAGTCAAAGGAAACACATAAGAGTACAGATTAAAACACCTAACATATAAATAATAGAGGAGGAGGAAAAAGAAGGGAGAGAAATAAAGAATCAGACTATGTTTATAAAAGCTTAATAAGAGAGTTAAGTTAGATGATTAGATAGTAAAGAAGCTCCCCTGAACCTTTGGTAACCATGAATCCAAAGCCTGCAATGTCAATAAGTACGTATTGTTCAATAATCACCCGAAATGTAAATGGACTGAATACATGAATAAAAAGACACAGGGTAACAGAATGGATAAAAAAGCAACACCCATCTATATGCTGCTTACAAGAGACTCACCTCAAATCCAAAGATACACACAGACTGAAAGTCAAGGGATGTAAAAAGACATTTCATGCAAACAATCAGGGAGAAAAAAGCAGGTGTTGAAATACTTGTATCAGACAAAATAGACTTCAAAACAAAGAAAGTAACAAAAGATAAAGAAAGACATTACATAATCATAAAGGAGTCAGTCCAACAAGAGAATCTAGGCATTATAAATATATATGTACCCAATACAGGAGCATAAACATATGTGAAACAAATACTAACAGAATTAAAGGACGAAATAGAATGCATTGCATTCGTTCCAGGAGACATCAACACACCACTCACTTCAAAGGACAGAACCACAAAACAGAAAATAAGTAAGGAAACAGAGGCACTGAACAACACACTAGAACAGACGGACATAATAGAAATCTACAGAACTCTACACCCAAAAGCAGCAGGATACACATTCCTCTCAAGTGCACATGCAACATTTTCCAGAATAGGCCACATACTAGGCCACACAAAGAGCCCCAGTAAATTCAAAAAGTTTGATATTCTACCAACCAACTTCTCAGACTACAAAAGTATAAAACTAGAAATAAATTGTACAAAGAAAACAAAAGGCTCACATACACATGGAGGCTTAACAACATGATCCTAAATAATCAATGGATCAATAACCAAATCAAAATAGAGATCAAGCAATATACAGAAACAAATGACAACAACACAAAGCCCCAACTTCTGTGGGACGCAGCGAAAGCAGTCTTAAGAGGAAAGTATATAGCAATCCAGGCATATTTAAAGAAGGAAGAACAATCCCAAGTGAATAGTCTAAAGTCACCATTATTGAAATTGGAAAAAGAAGAACAAATGAGGCCTAAAGTCAGCAGAAGGAGGGACATAATAAAGACCACAGGAGAAACAAACAAAATTGAGAAGTATAAAACAATAGAAAACATCTATGAAACCAAAGACTGGTTCTTTGAGAAAATAAACAAAATAGATAAACCCCTTGCCTGACTTATTAAGAGGAAAAGAGAATCAACACACATCAACAGAATAAGAAACGAGAAAGGAAAAATCACGATGGACCCCACAGAAATACAAACAATTATTAGAGAATACTACGAAAATCTATATGCTAACAAGCTGGAAAACCTAGAAGAAATGGACAACTTCCTAGAAAAATATAACCTTCGAAGACTGACCAAGGAAGAAACACAAAATCTAAACAGACCAATTACCAGCAACAAAATTGAAGTGGTAATCATAAAACTACCCAAGAACAAAACCCCCGGCCAGATGGATTTACCTCTGAATTTTATCAGACATACAAGGAACACATAATACCCATTCTCCTTAAAGTTTTCCAAAAAGAGAAGAGGAGGGAATACTCCCAAACTCATTCTATGAAGCTAAAATCACCCTAATACCAAAACCAGGCAAAGACCCCACTAAAAAAGAAAATTACAGACCAATATCCCTGATGAACACAGATGGAAAAATACTCGACAAAATATTAGCAAACCAAATTCAAAAATACATCAAAACGATCATACACCATGACCAAGTGGGATTCATCTCAGGGATGCAAGGATGGTACAACATTCGAAAATCCATCAACATCATCCACCACATAAACAAAACGAAGGACAAAAACCACATGATCATCACCATATATGCTGAAAAAGCATTCGACAAAATTCAACATCCATTCAAGATAAAAACTCTCAGCAAAATGGGTACAGAGGGCAAGTACCTCAACATAATAGAGGCCATATATGATAAACCCACAGCCAACATCATACTGAACAGCGAGAAGCTGAAAGCTTTTCCTCTGAGATCGAGAACAAGACAGATGCCCATTCTCCACAGTGTTATTCAACATAGTACTGGAGGTCCTAGCCATGGCAATTAGACAAAACAAAGAAATATAAGGAATCCAGATTAATAAAGAACAAGTTAAACTGTCACTATTTGCAGATGACATGATATTGTACATAAAAAACCCTAAAGACTCCACTTCAAAATTACTAGAACTATATCGGAATTCAGCAAAGTTCCAGGATACAAAATTAATACACAGAAATCTGAGGCTTTCCTACACACTAACAATAAGCTAGCACAAAGAGAAGTCAGGAAAACAATTCCATTCACAATTGCATCAAAAAGAATAAAATACCTAGGAATAAACTTAACCAATGAAGTGAAAGACCTATACCCCGAAAACTACAGGACACTCTTAAGAGAAATTAAAGAAGACACTAACAAATGGAAACTCATCCCATGCTCTTGGCTAGGAAGGATTAACATAGTCAAAATGGCCATCCTGCCCAAAGCAATATACAGATTCAATGCAATCCCTATCAAATTACCAACAGCATTCTTTGATGAACTGGAACAAATAGTTCAAAAATTCATATGGAACCACAAAAGACCCTGAAGAGGTGAAGCTATCCTGAGAAGGATGAATAAAGTGGGGGGGGGAATCTCGCTCCCGAACTTCAAGCTCTACTACACAGCAACAGTAATCAAGACAATTTGGTGCTGGCACAAGAACAGAGCCACAGACCAGTGGAACAGAATAGAGACTCCAGACATTCACCGAAACATATACAGTCAATTAATATACGATAAAGGAGCCATAGACATACAATGGGGAAAAGATAGCCTCTTCAACAGTTGGTGCTGGCAAAACTGGACAGCTACATGTAAGAGAATGGAACTGGAACACTGTCAAACCCCATACACAAAAGTAAATTCGAAATGGACCAAAGACCTGAATGTAAGTCATAAAACAATAAAACGCTTAGAAAAAACATAGGCAAAAATCTCTTGGACATGAACATGAGCAACTTCTTCATGAACATATCTCCCTGGGCAAGGGAAAAAATACAAAAAATGAACAAGTGGGAAGCTGAAAAGCTTCTGTACAGCAAAGGACACCATCAATAGAACAAAAAGGTATCCTACAGTATGGGAGAATATATTCATAAATGACAAATCTGATAAAGGGTTGACATCCAAAATATATAAAGAGCTCACGCACCTCAACAAATAGCAAATAATAAAATTAAAAAATAGGCAGAGGAGCTGAACAGTCACTTCTCCAAAGAAGAAATTCAGATGGCTGACAGACACATGAAAAGATGCTCCACATGGCTTGTCATCAGAGAAACGCAAATTAAACCACAATGAGATATCACCTCACACCAGTAAGGATCACCACCATCCAAAAGAGAAACAACATATAATATTGGAGAGGTTGTGGAGAGACGGGGACCCTCCTACACTGCTGGTGTGAATGTAAATTGGTTCAACTATTGTGGAAAGCAATATGGAGGTTCCTCAAAAAGCTCAAAATAGAAATACCATTTGACCCAGGAATCCCACTTCTAGGAATTTACCCTAAGAATACAGCAGCCCAGTTTGAAAAAGACAGATGTAAAAAATAAATCATTAAGATAGAAAAAAAAAAAGACAGATACACCCCTATGTTTATCACTGCACTATTTACAATAGCCAAGAAATGGAAGCAACCTAAGTGTCCATCAGTAGATGAATGGATAAAGATGTGGTACATATACACAATGGAATATTATTCAGCCGTAAGAAAAACAAATCCTACTATTTGCAACAACATGGACGGATCTAAAGGGTATTATGCTCAGTGAAATTACGCCAGGCGGAGAAAAACAAGTACCAAATGATTTCACGCATATGTGGAGTATAAGAACTAAGAAAAAAACTGAAGGAACAAAACAGCAGCAGAATCACAGAACCCACGAATGGACTAACAGTTACCAAAGGTAAAGGGACTGGGGAGGATGGGTGGGAAGGGACGGATAAGTTGGGGGGAATGAAAGGGGGCATTAGGATTAGCATGTATAATGTGGGGGGAGGCATGGGGAGGGCTGTGCAACACAGAGAAGACCAGTAGTGACTCTACAGCATCTTACTACACTGATGGACAGTGACTGTAATGGGGTTTGTCGGGGGGACTTGGGGATGCGGGGAGTCTAGTAAACATAATGTTCCTCATGTAACTGTAGATTAATGATACAAAAAAAAAATACAACTATGATCTGCTCCTCAATGTATATATGCAAAAGTACTGAAAAAGGTAAACAAATTCCATACATGAACATTCATAGCTTTACCATTCACAATAGCCAAAAGGTAATAATGATCCAAATGTCCATCAATGCATAAAATGTGTACGTACACACATACAGAATATTACTCAGCCATAAAAAGGAATTTAGTATTACTATATCCTACAAAGTGCATGAACCTCGAACACATGCTCAGTGTAAGTGAAAGAAGCCAGACACAGAAGGCCATATTGTGTAATTTTCTTCCATTAATATGAAATATACAGAATATGTAAATTCATAGAGACAGAAAGCAAAGTGGAAGATTCTGAGTGCTGCCAGATATGGACAGGGATGAACTGTTTACCAGGTACAGGATTGTTTTGAGGGGTGATGAAAATGAGCTGGAACTAAGATCAAGGTAGTGGTTGCATGACACTAAACGTACTAAATACCACTAAACTGTGCATGTTAAAATGGTTGATTTTCTATTATATCCATTACACCTCAAATAAATTCCATTATGAAGCAAAAAATATAGGAATATTCTAGTCAACCTGTGGCAGAAATTGCAAACAAAATTAGCTGTAAATTAAAAAATACATTCACTAGTTTAAAGTGCTCTGCTCTTCTGTCAAAAATAAATTATATAGTGACATTACCTTTTTCTCCCATATATACAAGATATGCAATGGATTTAATAAGCGTCAATTTTTTTTGAGATACATACTATAGTACTTATGGATAAAATGATACATCAGCAAAGGGCTTTACAATAATACCAAGGAGATATAAGATGACTAGAAATGAAATGAGACTGGCCACAAGATGATAATTATTAAAGCTGGGTGATGAACATACAGGGGTTCATTATACTATTCTTTTCATTTCTGAATGTTTGAAATTTTCCATAATTTCCATAGTCTTAAATTACTGTGCTAATCACCCAAAAAGTAAATAACCCTATTAAAAAAATGGGCAGTGCACATGAACACATGCTTCTCCAAAGAAGTTCAGATGATCAACAGGCACATGAAAAGATGCTCCACATCACAAATCATCAGGGAAATGTAAATTAAAATCACAATAGAAGGGGCAGAAGATGGCGGCGTGAGTAGAGCAGCGGAAATCTCCTCCCAAAACAACATATATCTATGAAAATATAACAAAGACAACCCTTCCTAGAATAAAGACCAGAGGACACAGAACAATATCCAGACCACATCCGCACCTGAGAGAACTCAGCGCCTCGCGAAGGGGGTAAGATACAAGCCCCGGCCGAAAATGACACATCCGATAAAGGCTTGACATCCATAATATATAAAGAGTTCACACGCCTCAACAAACAAAAAACAAATAACCCAATTAAAAAATGGGCAGAGGAACTGAACAGACAGTTTTCCAAAGAAGAAATACAGATGGCCAACAGACACATGAAAAGATGCTCCACATCACTAATTATCAGAGAAATGCAAATTAAAACTACAATGAGGTATCACCTCAAACCAGTAAGGATGGCTGCCATCCAAAAGACAAACAACAACAAATGTTGGCGAGGCTGTGGAGAAAGGGGAACCCTCCTACACTGCTGGTGGGAATGTTAAGTTAGTTAACCATTCTGGAAAGCAGTATGGAGGTACATCAAAATGCTCAAAACAGACTTACCATTTGACCCAGGAATTGCACTCCTAGGAATTTACCCTAAGAATGCAGCAATCAAGTATGAGAAAGATCAGTGCACCCCTATGTTTAACACAACACTATTTACAATAGCCAAGAATTGGAAGCAACCTAAATGTCCATCGATAGATGAATGGCTAAAGAAGATGTGGTACATATACACAATGGAATACTACTCAGCCATAAGAAAAGGGCAAATCCTACCATTTGCAGCAACATGGATGGAGCTGGAGGGTATTATGCTCAGTGAAACAAGCCAAGCGGAGAAAGAGAAATACCAAATGATTTCACTTATCTGTGGAATATAAGAACAAAGGAAAAACTGAAGGAACAAAACAGCAGCAGAATCACAGAACTCAAGAATGGACTAACAGGTACCAAAGGGAAAGGGACTGGGGAGGATGTGTGGATAGCGAGGGATAAGGGGGGGGAGAAGTAGGGGGGTATTAAGATTAGCATGCATGGGGGGGGTAGAAGAAAAGGGAGGGCTGTACAACACAGAGAAGGCAAGTAGTGATTCTACAACATTTTGCTCTACTGATGGACAGTGACTGTAAAGGGGTTTATAGGGGAGACCTGGTATAGGGGAGAGCCTAGTAAACATAATATTCGTCATGTAAGTGTAGATTAGTGATACCAAAAACAAAACAAAACAAAACAAAACAAAACAGGGCAGTTCCTGTGTGGTAACCTCCAATGAGTTCTACACAAGGGTATAAAGGGCATATAAAAGTGTAGGCAAAGGGTCTGTTTGCGTTTATACAGAAGATCAAAGCCTAATTGGGCTACCCCAGAAATGAACTAAGATATGATACGAAAGAGAACTTCCAACATCAGCACTCTCTGGAAGACTCATGCCAGAAGATGATCATCAAAAAACCCCAACAAAGATCCATGCACTGCTACAGCTGTATATGCACTCATCCCACCAGCTCCTGGACTTGCCATGGGAATGAAGGAGATATCTAAGCTGGCCTGTGCATACAGTAAAACAACAAATTTGACTGGATCTATACTATTGGAACTCAACCAAGAATTAGGAGAAGTGCAAATTGTAGCGCTCCAAAATCTTACAACTACAGACTATTTACTGTTAAAAGAACATAAGGGATGTGAACATTCCCAGGAATGGGTTGTTTTAATTTGTCTGATTTCTCGCAGACTGTTCAAGTTCAGTTGGACAATATCCACCATATCATAGATAAGTTTTCACAAATGCCTAAGGTGCCTAACTGGTTTTCTTGGTTTCACTGGAGATGGCTGGTAATTACAGGTATGCTTTGGTTATATAACTATACTCCTATTATGTTAATGTGTGTGCGCAATTTAAGTAGTAGCTTAAAACCTATACATGCTGAAGTTACTCTACAAGATATGTCAAAGAAATAATCAATCTTCCCATGTTTTCTTCCGCCTGCTACTTCTATAACTTTTCTTCTTCCTTCCTAATTACAACCCTTAAATAGAATTCGTGCCTCATATCAAATTTACCGAGTATCATAATTCTTCCAAGTGGTAAAGATACCTCAAGACAAATGCTGGGCATAGAAGCTACAGGGCATAAATATGCAAAGAAATAAAAAGCTAACCATTTCAAACAATAAGGCTTCTCTCTCACTTACCAACTTTACATTTCCCTGTATGGCCCTGGAAGATGACTGGTTAGCCAGAGACGGGTAAGATTCCTCAAGGGAGGAACAACCTAAGACAGGCACAGTCGCAGGGGGGTCATCAGGTGAGAAATTGGGGATCAACAGAGGTGAGGCTTAGAACCTCACCCCCCCGTTCTGAGAGAAATCTTCTGCATACGTGGATGTTTTATTGCCCTTGTCTAGCTTGGATTAACACATAGTCTACAGGCACACACCTGATCATCTACATTTGCTCTCTTACAACACTAAACTATGTTCTCTACCTTTATCTTGTATCTACCTACCACTTCAGCATTTTATTAAAAATAATAATAATAGAGAAATGTGGTATCCACATATAAATCAAGTTTAAAAATCAAATGAATATTCATATTTGAACTGACTGTGTATAGTTCATAATGCATGAACAAAACCGAAAGCTTCTGTGATGACTGCCCTTGCACTGTTCACCATGTAACTTATTCACTATGTAAGAATTTGTACTCCATGTTAGAATTTGTTCGTTATGCATCAGAAGATTGGAGACTGACGAAAATTAGGCTTGGGGTGGATTAATGATTGTGCATTGAGTATTGACCCCCCTATACAGAAATTTATTGTGGTTAACGACTATTTGATCAATAAATATGAGAGATGCCCTCACAAAATATATATATATAAACACACTTCCAATTGTAAAATATATAAGTAACCGGGATGTAATGTATAGCATAAGGAATATAGTCAAAATATTGTAACAACTTGGTATGGTGATACCTGGTACCTAGAATTATCATGTATATAAATGTTGAATCACTGTGTTGTACACCTGAAACTAATGTAATGCAATACTGTTGTCAACTACCCTTCAATAAAAAAAAATAAAAAATAAAAAAAAATAGTAATAATAATAAAGAGAGAAATGTGGTATCCACATATAAAACAAGTATAAAAACCAAATGAGTATTCATATTTGAACTGACTGTTTATAGTTCATAACGCATGAGCAAAACCGAAAGTTTCTGTGATGACTGCCCTTGTACTGTTCACTATGTAACTTATTCATTATGTAAGAATTTGTTCTCCATGTAAGAACTTGTTTGTTATACCTCAGAAGATTGGAGACTGACGAAAATTAGGCTTGGGGTGGATTAATGACTGTGTATTGAGCATTGACTCCCCTATACAGAATTTTATTGTTGTTAACAACCATTTGATCAATAAATATGAGAGATGCCCTCACAAAAAAAAAAAAAGGACAGACGTCCAATGGTAAAATAAATAAGTAACCGGGATGTAATGTATAGCATAAGGAATATAGTCAAGACATTGTAATAGCTTGGTAGGGTGATAGCTGGAACCTAGAATTATGTATATAAATGTTTTATGACTGTGTTGTACACTTGAAACTAATGTAATGTAATACTGTGCGTCAACTACCCTTCAATAAAATATAATTATCAAAAAAAAAAAAAGCAACCATTATTACAAATTAAATTATATAAACTTACAACTGAATCAATTATATGAAAAACAAATTTAGTAAATACTCAAAATAAAAAAAATAAATAAATAATTTAAAAAATCCCTCCTAGACAAAATAAAAAAAATTTAAAAAATCACAATAAGGTATCACCTCACACCAGTTAGGATGGCCAACATAGAAAAGACTAGGAATAACAAATGCTGGTGAGGATGCGGAGAAAGGTGAGCCCTCCTACACTGCTGGTGGGAATGTAAATTAGTTCAACCATTGTGGAAAGCAGTATGGAGGTTCCTCAAAAAACTCAAAATAGAAATACCATTTGACCCAGGAATTCCACTCCTAGGAATTTACCCTAAGAATGCAGCAACCCAGTTTGAAAAAGACATATGCACCCCTATGTGCATCGCAGCACTATGTACAATAGCCAAGAAATGGAAGCAACCTAAGTTTCCATGAGTAGATGAATGGATAAAGAAGACGTGGTACATATATACAATGGAATATTATTTAGCCATAAGAAGAAAACAAATCCTACATTTGCAACAACATGGATGGAGCTAGAAGGTATTATGCTCAGTGAAATACGCCAGGTACCAAATGATTTCACTCATCTGTGGAGTATAAGAACAAAGCAAAAACTGAAGGAACAGAACAGTAGCAGACTCACGGAACCCAAGAATAGACTAACAGTTACCAAAGGTACAGGGACTGAGGAGGATGGGTGGGAAGGGAGGGAGAAGGGGAATAAGGGGCATTACGATTAGCACACATAACGTAGGGTGGGGCACGGGGAACGCAGTATAGCAGATAGAAGACAAGTAGTGACTCTACAGCATCTTACTACGCTGATGGACAGTGACTGTAACAGGGTATGTGCTGGGGACTCGATAATGGGGGAATCTAGTAACCACAATGTTGCTCATGTGATTTTATATTAATGACACCAAAAAAAAAAACTAGGAAAAAAAGTACTATGCTAAATTAGTAGAATAAGACTTAAAGTTCCTTTTCTTATACTTTAAGCTACATTTGAGATGATCCTACCAATATTACTTAAAGACATAAACCACAATTTCACAAAACATTTGCTGAACCTGCAAGCACAGATGCACATCAAAATCAGAGTCTATTTGATAACAAATACACATTATCTTCCCGAAGATGCTTTGTTTTGCTTTCAGATTTTCTTCACAAGCTTTATTTAGTTCACCTACCAAATATTTCTGAGAAAATTTTCATTTTGTAAATAGAGAAAATCAACAGATCCAAGATTAATTACACTTATTTTGAGTGACATAGTGGTAATATTAAAAGAAGTCTTCCTTAATGGTTATTGTTAGAATTATCAAGTAAGCTATTTCCCTTAAAAACAAAATCCAGTAATTGTCATTTTCCAAGTATCTTATCTTTTCAATGTTACTATACCTAAAAAGAAATACCCTACCTTTTTAGCATAGTATCTTTATAAATAATGAGGTCTAAAAAGTTTGTAGTTCTGGGATTTGACTATCATTTCTTCTAAAATCGAATTATTAATTTCTATAAAAATTACAATCAACAGAAGGTATTAGAAAAAATAACCCACAGCTCCCCCTGAAATCAAACTTTTTAAGTGCTCCGATATTAGTATTTTTACCTTACTATTCATACCAATACTATTTTCACAGAATTATATCTGTATAATCTCTTAATGTGTGATTCAACCTCTTCTCTCAATATTAGCACTATTTCACTCTGGCTAATATACTCTTGTCTGTAATTCACAAATGTCTTATTCCGAGGACATAACTGCATCCAAGATAATAGGGTTAATTTTAAATGCCCACAGATGAGACCCCAAATACCCTAATACCTCTTTTCCACTCTAAGGAGTATTATTAGCATTCTTTTGCTACCAGAGCCAACTGGAGAAAGCAAAAGCACATAGGAATTAGGAAAGTGTCCTTAACCGAAAAGATTATTTTAGTAATTCTCTAAAGAAAACTCTCCAAGACACAAACATGCTACAACAGAGGTTCTAAACAGACCAGGACTAGATTCAAGTACCACATGTAAAGCACTCATTAGTATTCAAGTTACAAAAGAAAAAAAAAGAGAGGACATTAGTTTTAACACAAACTTTCAACTGACAAACAGCACTAAAAAACATTCAGTATTCTCAAGTATTATTAGTAGGAACTGATACAATATTCCATCCTTACAAATGGGCACTAAAATCAGATCCTGCCTGCTTCACAACAGCATTAACAAACATTGTGACATGGTATTTAACAGTTAACTGAGGCTCTTCTATAAAGTTAACACTGTTTTATTCTGTTTTTACTGATATGACATATAATGTTGTTTAAGGTATACAACATAATGATCTGGTAAGTGTATATATTGTAAAACGATCACCATAGTAACTCTGGTTAACATCCATCACCAGAGTTGTATTTTCTTTTTTCTTCTGGTAAGAACTTTTTAAGATTTATTCCCTTAGCAACTTTCAAATATACGATACAGTATTAACTATAGTCACCATGCTGTACATTACTGAAACCCAGTTTAAATTCACTTAAACCTTTATCTCTAATTTTTCTAGCCACTGTTTTACTCAAACTGAATTCAAAGTGCAATTCTAAACATTCTATTTCCAATTTGTCCTGAGCTCCTCAATCCTTTTGACCATCTTAACCTGAAACTAGTTAGTATGGAAATCAGAAGTACCCAAAACACTAAGACATTTGTTTTGTTAACTTCTAATTCTGCAGGTTTCCTTATTATAATTGCAAAGCTAAATCAAAATAGAAAAAAACAGGCAAGGATGCATAAAAAGGAAAAGAACCCACTGACTTCAGTGAACAACTAGCCTATAATCCAACACCTCAAGCACCAAAGCTACCATGTTTTGGTGATTCAGCCAAGTCCTAAAGTTACAAAAATACCTCTTTTCTTATATTTGCAGCTTGGAACTCACAAGATACAATGGTAAAATACTTGTTAGGTTCTCAGATGTACCCAACAACAGTCTATTTATTCTCTGACACTTCTGAACAATTCTGAGTTCTAGACTCTTTCCATATTACACTGCCTCCAGATTGAATAAGCATAGCTTGTGAAGCTTGTCAGAGTTAGGCAAAAATCCTGACTGCCAATTAATAACTGTATGAGTAATCAAAATTCATGTAGCTTTTCTCAGTTCTAATTTTCTCATCTTTAAGAGAATGCTGCCTATCATGGAGAGTTATCAAAGATTAAAGATAGTACAAATCAACCAGCAGAGAGACACAGAAAGAGTAGGTACTCAATAAATAAAAGCAATTATATTAACTTCCCCAATCTGGGGAAGGAATGAGTCTCTCTGAACATGGAAGTCTACAGATCTCCCAACACAAGGGACCCAAGGAGGACAACACCAAGACATATAATAATTAAAATGGCAAAAATCAAACACAAGGACAGGGTATTAAAAGCAGCCACAGAGAGAAAAAAGATCACCTACAAAGGAAAACCCATCAGGCTATCATCAGACTTCTCAACAGAAACCTTACATGCCAAAAGAGAATGGCATGATATGTTTAATGAATGAAACAGAAGGGCCTCAAATCACAAATACTGTATCCAGCAAGGTTATCATTTAAATTTGAAGGAGGGATTAAACAATTCCCAGATAAGCAAAAGTTGAGGGAATTTACTTCCCATAAACCACCTCTACAGTGTATTTAAAAGGGACTGCTCAAGAGGCTAAACAGATGTCACCAGAGAAAATAAAGTCACAGCAAAGAAAACAGACCAACCAAATACTAATTAAAGGCAAAATAAAATCAGCTATTCACAAAATCAGTCAAGAGAAACACAAAAGAGTACACGATAAAACACCTAACATATAGAGGGCAGGAGGAAGAAAAAGAAGTGAGAGAAAGAATCATCAGACTGTGTTTATAACAGCATAAGTGAGTTAAAGTTAAATGGTTAGATAGTAAAGAAGCTACCCAGAAACCTTTCTTAACAACAAATCCAAAGTCTGCAATGGCAATAAGTACATATTTATTTATAATCACCCTAAATGTAAATGGACTGAATGCACCAATCAAAGACACAGAGTAACAGAATTGATAAAAAAGCAAGACCCATCTATAAGTTGCCTACAAGAGACTCACCTCTAACCCAAAAACATACACAAACTAAAAGTGAAAGGATGGAAAAAGATACTTCATGCAAACAAAAGGGAGAAAAGAGCAGGTGTTGCAGTACTAGTATCAGACAAAATAGACTTCAAAACAAAGAAAGTAACAAGAGATAAAGAGGACATTACATAATGATAAAGGGCTCAGTCCAACAAGAGGATATAACCATTATAAATATATATGCATCCAACACAGGAGCACCAGCTTATGTGAAACAAATACCAACAGAATTAAAGGAGGAAATAGAATGCAATGCATTCATTTTAGGAGACTTCAACATGCCACTCACTCCAAAGGATAGATCCACTGGACAGAAAATAAGTAAGGACACAGAGGCACTGAACAACACACTAGAACAGATGGACCTAATAGAACGTCTATAGAACTCTACATCCAAAAGCAGCACGATACACATTCCTCTCAAGTGCACATGCAACATTTTCCAGAATAGACCACATACTACACCACAAAAAGAGCCTCAGTAAATTCAAGACTGAAATTCTACCAACCTACTTCTCAGATCACAAAGGTATAAAACTAGAAATAAATTGTACAAAGAAAACAAAAAGGCTCACAAACACATGGAGGCTTAACAACAACCTCCTAAATAATCAATGGATCAATGAACAAATTAAAACACAGATCAAGCAATATATGGAGACAAATGAAAACAACAGCACAAACCCCCAACTTCTGTGGGACGCAGCAAAGGCCATTCTAAGAGGAAAGTATATGGCAGTCCAGGCCTATTTAAAGAAGGAAGAACTATCCCAAATGAAGAGTTTAAAGTCACAATTATTGAAACTGGAAAAAGAAGAACAAATGAGGCCCAAAGTCAGCAGAATGGGGGACATAGTAAAGATCAGACAATAAATAAATAAAATTGAGAAGAATAAAACAACAGAAAAAAATCAATGAAACCAAGAGCTGGTTCTTTGAGAAAATAAACAAAATATAAACCCCTAGCAAGACTTCTTAAGAGAAAAGGAGACTCTAGATGTATAAACAGAATCAGAAATGAGAAAGGAAAAATATTGACGGACCACACAGAAATACAAAGAATTATTAGAGAATACTATGGAAATCTATATGCTAATGAACTGGATGACCTAGAAGAAATGGACAACTTTCTAGAAAAATGCAACCTTCCAAGACTGATCAAGGAAGAAACAGAATATCTAAACAGACCA
Source organism: Manis pentadactyla (assembly GCF_030020395.1). Classification (NCBI taxonomy): domain Eukaryota; kingdom Metazoa; phylum Chordata; class Mammalia; order Pholidota; family Manidae; genus Manis; species Manis pentadactyla. The sequence continues at coordinate 113,372,633 of NC_080021.1, read as the reverse complement.
ATTACCAGCAACGAATTGAATCAGTAATCAAAAAACTACCCACAAACAAAATCCCTGGGTCAGATGGATCCACCACTGAATTTTATCAGACATTTAGAGATGACTTAATACCCATTCTCCTTAAAGTTTTACAAAAAACAGAAGAGGAGGGAATAATTCCAAACTCATTCTATGAAGCCAGCATCACTCCAATACCAAAACCAGGCAAAGACACCACAAAAAAAGAAAATTACAGACCAATATCCATGATGAACATACATGCAAAAATACTCAACAAAATATTAGCAAACCGAATTCAAAAACACATCAAGAGAATCATACACCATGATCAACTGGGATTCATCTCAGGGATCCAAGGATGGTACAACACTTGAAATTCCATCAACAGCACCCACCATATCAACAAAAAGGACAAAAACCACATGATCATCTCCATAGATGCTGAAAAGGCTTTAGACAAAATTAAACATCCATTCATGATAAAAACTCTCAACAAAATGGGTATAGAGGGCACATACCTCAACATAATAAAGACCATATATGAGAAACCCACAGCCAACATCATACTTAAAAATGAGAAGCTGTTCCCCTAACATCGGGAACAAGACAAGGATGTCCACTCTCCCCACTTCTATTCAACATAATACTGGAGGTCCTAGCCACAGCAATCAGACAAAACAAAGAAATACAAGGCATCCAGATTGGTAAGGAAGAAGTAAAACTATCACTGTTTGCAGATGACATGATACTGTATATACAAAAACCTAAAGAATCCACTCCAAAACTACTAGAATATCTGAATTCAGCAAAGTTGCAGGATACAAATTAATACACAGAAATCTGTTGCATTCCTACATACTACTGATGAACTAGTAGAAAGAGAAATCAAGAAAACAATTCCATTCACAATTGCGTCAAAAAGAATAAAATACCTAGGAATAAACCTAATCAAGGAAGTGAATGACCTATATCCTGAAAACTACAAGACACTCTTAACAGAAATTAAAGAGGACACTAACAAATGGAAATTCATCCCATGCTCTTGGCTAGGAAGAATTAATATTGTCAAAATGGCCAACCTGCCTAAAGCAATCTACAGATTCAATGCAATCCCTATCAAAATACCAACAGCATTCTTCAAAAAACTGGAACAAATAGTTCTAAAATTCATATGGAACCACAAAAGACACCGAATAGCCAAAGCAATCCTGAGAAGGTAGAAGAACGCAGGGGAGATCTCATTTTCCAATTTTAAGCTCTACCATAAAGCCACAGTAATGAAGACAATTTGGTACTGGCACAAGAACAGACCCATAGACCAGTGGACAGAAGACAGTCCAGATATTAACCCAAACATGTATGGTCAATTAATATACACTAAAGGAGCCACGGATATACAATGGGGAAATTACAGCCTCTTCAACAGCAGGTCTTGGCAAAACTGGACAGCTACATGTAAGAGAATGAAACTGGATCACTGTCTAATCCCATACACAAAAGTAAATTTGATATGGATCAAAGACCTGAATGTAAGTCATGAAAGCATAAAAGTCTTAGAAAAAAACATAGGCAAAAATCTCTTGGCCATAAACATGAGCAACTTTTTCATGAACATATCTCCCTGGGCAAGGGAAACAAACGCAAAAATGAACAAGTGGGACTATATCAAGCTGAAAAGCTTCTGTACAGCAAAGGACATCAACAACAGAACAAAAAGGCAACCTACAGTATGGGAGTATATATTCATAAATGACATATCCGATAAAGGGCTGATATACAAAATATATAAAGAACTCACACACTTCAGCAAACAGAAAGCAAATAAGCCAATTAAAAATGGGCAGAGGAGCTGAACAGACACTTCTCCAAAGAAGAAATTCAGATGGCCAACAGGCACATCAAAAGATGCTGCACATCACTAATCATCAGAGAAATGCAAATTAAAACCACAGTGAGATATCACCTCACACCAGTTAGGATGGCCAACATCCAAAAGACAAACAACAACAGATGTTAGCGAGGATGTGGAGAAAGGGGAACCCTCCTACACTGCTCGTGGGAATGTAAACTAGTTCATCCATTGTGGAAAGCAGTATGGAGGTTCCTCAAAAAGCTCAAAATAGAAATACCATTTGACCCAGAATTCCACTCCTAGGAATTTACCCTAAGAATGCAGGAGCCCTGTATGAAAAAGATATGCACCCCTTTGTTTATTGCAGCACTGTTTACAATAGCCAAGAAATGGAAGCAACCTAAGTGTCCATCAGTAGATGAATGGATAAAGAAGATGTGGTACACATACACAATGGAATATTATTCAGCCTTAAGAAGAAAACAAATCCTACCATTTGCAACAACAGGGATGGAGCTAGAGGATATTATGCTCAGTGAATTAAGCCAGGCAGAGAAAGACAAGTACCAAATGATTTCACTCATCTGTGGAGTACAGGAACAAAGGAAAAACTGAAGGAACAAAACAGCAGCAGAATCACAGAACCCAAGAATGGACTAACAGTTACCAAAGGGAAAGGGACTGGAGAGGATGGGTGGGTTGGGAGGGATAAGGAGGAAAAAGGGACATTACGATTAGCACACATAATGTAGGGGGGGTCACAGGGAATGCAGTACAACACAGAAAAGACAAGTAATGATTCTTTAGCATCTTACTACGCTGATGGAGAGTGGCTATAATGGGGTATGTGGTGTGGACTTGATAATGGGGGGAGTCTCATAACTGTAATGTTGCTCATGTATTGTACATTAATGATACCAAAATAAAAAAAACAAACTTTGGGAAAAAAAGCAGCTATATTATCTTCTTCCTTCTCTATTACCCTCTTCACATAATCTTTATCCCCTGTGCTGCAGTAAGCACCCCATTCCATATTCATTAAAAGGAACTTAGGATATTGAATCAGAAAATCTCTGTTTGATTCCAGGCACTATTCTCATACACTATAATGGAACTTCAGGCTAGGTATGTAAGATATCTGAGCCTCAGATTTCTCACCTGTTTAAAAAAAGAAAGAGAAAAGAAAAAAATTATTGTAATAATTCAGTGACAACTGTTTACAAACTGTACAGTACTAGAAATGGTAGCTCTTACCTACTCCGAAGTATTCTTCTGCTCAGAAATTACCTGCCTCCAAGTTCAAACGTGTGTAATGAGCAATGAGCATAAGGTAATCATTAGCGGAAGACAACAAGCTAAACTAAGCAGCTCGTGGAAGATGTCCCCTTCACATTCCCGGACTTTAGAATATACTTACTAACCTAAGTGAAGCTCTTGTTGGGGCAATACCAGGCAGAAATAGTAAATTAAAAAGTTATAAACACAAACAAACAAAGTTAAGCTGTATTGTATAGAAGACTTTTCTGTCATTACCTTACCTAGCAATCTGCATGGTGAGAAATCTTTCTTCTTAGTTTCCCTAAATAAGCTACTTCACTTAGCTCCCCTTCCTATTCCTTAAAGTACTCCCCATGAAAAAGGCAACATGGACCCTAAAGTAGAGCAAAAAGAACTAGCCAGATGAGTAAGTGTGTTTAAGTTGAAGAGAGACTATCCTTAACATAATCCATTGGGAAAATTCAAATTAAAGACAGAGGCAAAATTTTTCTTTACATCTATATAAATGTCCATATAAACAATACTTTCTATTTTGAGTATAATTTCCCCACAGAAATTTCAAAAGCCTTGTCCTTTTCAATTTAGTGGGCTCATTTAAGAATTTTCGCTATTAATTTAATACTTAAAAATCAACAGGACCCAAAAAGCTAATAAGAAAGCCTTCAGAGACTTAAACTGCACTACGGCCAAAAAACATGTCAGATAAAAACCTCACCTGAAATGGACTGTACTTCCAAACTGTAGGAAAACCATAAAATGAAAACAATTCTCAGGATGTAAAATCACCCAGGTAACTAACCCACTTTAATTATAAAAAATTCGCAATAGTGGGAAGGTTGGAAGAAGGGGAATAATGGGCATTACAATTAGCACACATAACGTTGGGGGGCAGCATGGGGAAGGCAGTAGAGCACAGAGACGACAAGTAATGACTCTACAGCATCTTACTACGCTGATGGACAGTTACTGTAATGGGGTATGTGGTGGGGACTTGATAATGGGGTGAATGTAGTAACCACAATGTTGCTCATGTGATTTTATATTAATGATACCAAAAAAAATCGCAATACACAAGTGACCACGTTACTTTTCTCTGAGTTTATGTAGTGTTGGTTATAATACAGTCAGGGTCACAGAAGAGATACTAAAAAATCTCATAAGACATCTAAATGGGTATTTCTAGTACTATTTGTTACTTTTTGACTGCACCAAAGTTAGCAGCACAGCATTTCACAAAGTCAGCTACCACATCAACTTCACAAAGTCTTCATCATCTCCTGAGGAAGGCAGCTAGTGGTCTGCATCATGCAGCCCAAAGATTAAAGCCTACTTAGATAAACATGGCTATGTGTGAATTTCATGCCCCCACCCCAGTAAGATCAGAATACCTCACCGGGTGTCAAGTTTAGGACCACCAAAAATCTTGGGGCTACTAACAAGGGCTCTTGGCCCCACCACACAAACATGTTTAAAAGTAAGGGACATGAGAAATAACATGACTTATCCAAGTTACCTGATAGGAGGGGAAAAGGAAAGGGGTGAAATATGGGGTGAGGGGCTTTATAGTACACAATATCCTGAAAAAGAAATAGTCAACAGGCCAAGTTAAAACACACGTGCATTTGCCAACAGGTAGCAGTTACCACACAACGTATCTGTGAGCTTTCTCAACACACAAAACAAAAAGCCACCCCTACACACATACACGGAAACACATAATGCAACTGAGTGGAATATCTAATTCTTGGCTTAGTATTACTAATGGGCAGAACTGCATACTAAGAATTATCAGACTGTTCCCTCTATTGGACCTGTGCTATCTAAATTACTGAGTAAAACTGTTAATCCATTAATCAATCTTTATGACTGATCATTTATGATAAAAATTATCAACACATTTTTTTTGGCATTAACTGAAAACTGTTGCGTGAAATCTGTCTACTCAAGGACGTGTCGCCCTATAAATATTATCAAATAATTAAACTAGAATCTTCTTAGGCATCAAATTATATGTCAAGAATTTAAAGTGAATTTAAGATGAAAAGAAAAGCATATTTTCCAAGCAACAAAGACTTAATATGAAATTTTTTTATTTTTTAGGAGTTGGAAGTTTGAGATTTTTTGTTCCTACGAATTATCTTCATACATCATGTGATGCACTGTTTGACAATTACAAAATACAAATATTTTTAATGCTTTAAAAAAAAAGCCACCCTTTTATGAAGTACTTGTGTGGGATCTCTACAAATAAATGACATTTCTGGAATGGGGGCAAATTAAACTCCTTGTGCTCTCTCTTCGACATTAAGAGTCCTTAAAACCTTCAGCAAATTAAGATCCACTTCATTTTTAAGGCTTTTCACGTTAAATTGAAGTATAATTTTAGTATCGATAAACTACACTATCACTTCTATTCGAAAAGTATATCCACATTTTACTAGATTTTAGATTTTTTTTTAACTCTAACCAAAACAAGTTAAACAGTAGACATGGCAGGCATTCAACAAGTTAATTTATCAGTAGAATTCCTGAAGTAAAAGCTTGAAAAAAGCTGAGATAAATTCCTGGTAGTGCTACTGAAGATACAATGCTGCTAACATGAAAACTGAAAAATACTCAGAATATTCTGAAAACAGCATCTCCTTCTAAAAATAAAGAAAACCACTTGCCAACACAGGAACTATGGATTCTTAAAAACGATAATCACTGGGGAGGCATTTCTATAAATACTTTAGTCTGAATTGCAATAACACTCACCTTTCAAAGCACTTTTCAGTCATGCCTTACCACTAACAAGTGAATTTTTTGGTGCCATTATACTGATAAAAGGACTCTGCTACTTCATTTGCTTCTAATGCAAACTATTCGTTTATGCAGTTAAATAACTACAAACTACCACAACATAAAACACTTCCAATCAGCAAAATTAAAACAAACAAGCAGAGCATCTATCATAGATAAGGCTCCAAGAATTTTCTAACAAATTTACATTTTACTTTATGGTACTAAGACTAAATGTGTTTGGTGGTAGATTTGGGTTTATATTCTACACATTTTTTTAGGTTGGAAGAGAAAAACCTCAGAAAATAAGCAACAGTGGATCACACCATTCTATTTTAAGTGAAGCCAAAAGTTCAAGAACTTCTGGGGAAGAGAGAATATTTAAGACTTTTTTCCTTTTTCTTAAGTATACTTAAGTAGTCAGGAATAATTTGTGTTCTATAACGCCATAGCCCTAACAACCAGTCTAGAGTGTAGCCTCTAGACTACATTACGGTGGGGCGGAAGTGAAAACCATCAGAGGGAGAAAATGGCCCGGCAGGCCAATTTACAAACCTTCAATTAAAAGAATTTTGAGATTAACTTCTTGTCTGCCCTCTCTCACCCCCCACCCGCTTCCTCCTCTCCTCGGGGAGGTCTGTTATGTGACTCATGACAAAATTTTTAAAATAAATAAATAAAGACACACCCTCTGGGTTGAACTGACACAATCGCCCGCACCCCACCCTCCGCCGACACGCACCCCGTTTCTTCTCTCCTGTCTGCCGCTCCTGCCCCGGCCTCTCCCCTCTCCCGCTCCTTAGACCCTCTCGGGGTGAAGAAGCAGCAGGGCAGCAGCTGGCTCCGCGTACGGGAGCCCGGCGAAGGGAAGGCTGCCCGGGAGCCGTGCGACTCTGGGGACCCAAGCCGGAGGGGGCCGACCGCGGGGGGCCCTGAGCTGCGGCGGCCGCGGGCTCCCTCGCCCATTTTCTCTCTCCCCGTCTCTGGGTTTCGGCCACCACAGCTACTTCCTGTATCGCAGCCCGACTGCCACAGCCCGGCCACTAGCTCTCTCCCCGGCTGGGGGCTGGGGCAGCCGCTGAGGTTAGGGCAATCCCCACCCCACCCCGTGGGCTGGTCACTCGGGCGCCGACGGCGGCTCCTCGCCCGGCCGGCCGACGCCCGCCCGCGCGCGCGCCTTGCTCCTCACCTGTATGTAGTTGTTTTCACAGTAGTCCGCCACCCGGGTCAGGTTCTGGTAACTCTCTATCAGCGCCCTCTTGCCAGACGGGATCTCCTCCTCTAGTAACATCTGCAGCTCTGCCATTTTTCACCCTTCTGCATCGCTTCCTCTCTTTTTAGAGACAGAGGTAACACGGTCTGGGGAGGGCCCGGGCACCTCACAGCCCGGATACAAACCGCCCACCGCCCTCCCGCCTGGTATTGTGGGACAGCACCTCCTCCCCTTCCTCCTCACTCTCTCCGCCCACCTCCACCCACTCCTCGCAGCTGCCTCAAACCCCTTATCTCGCGAGTCTTCATGCCTCTCCCTTCCCCCCCGCAACCACGGGATTTTTTTTTAACTTCAGCTTCCTCTTCTGGGAATTGTAGTCTCTCACGGACCGGGCTATCCGCCAAAAGCGCATGCGTCCAAGGAGCTCCAAAAAAGAACCCGGACTAGTGTAAAGTACCACCACCGATAGTGGAAGTTTAAGCCCGGAGTTTCCCGACCGCCCCGTGAGATGGCGCCCCCGAGCAGGCCGTGAAACTTGGCCGAGCTAGGTCAGTGAATCAGAGATATAAATTCTGGTAAGGACTAAAAAGCGCTAGAACATGGAAAACTCCAAATCTTGACTTCCTCTCTGTTCTCAAACATAACAAGACTCAGGCTTTACTTTCTAAACTTCCACCGCCCTCAATTCGTTTAACGTTTAGCAAACATTACCAGCTCTGTGCCAAGCTATGTACTAAACATTGGGGGTGCAAGTTGAGTAAAGGTACTCTGTACCATTACAGACTCACAATTTTAAAATAAACATACATAATTTCTAGTGCTATGCCGTCCTCATTTCTTTTTCTTTGACTCTTCTTTGCATGCATCTCCTTACACTTTTGAAGTTACATTGTTTCTCTACGTTGTGTAAAATCTTTTTTTTTTTTTTTACATCAACTAACTCTTTGGAATAACCTAAAATGCCCTGTAGTATAAAAAGTCTAAAAGCTTTTCATTTCAACAGGAACATTGAATGTGTTTGACATACTGGGCTATGAAAAGTGGTATCCAAAGGCCAAAAAGTAAACTAAAGGTCATTCAAAAATACATACTTTCATCTTTCCATGAAGTCATTTAGAATCACAGTAACTACAGGAATGATAACATGACTTAGCCAGATTTTTTAAAATTGACCCTTCAATAGGTATATAGATATTGCAAATTGCCTTTAAGGGGCCATAAAATGTTCAGCCTCTACAAGGAAAACTTAAGCCTCCTAACTTGTAAGGGTAACTATGCCCAGCCACCAGATTCCCAATCAAGGATTGAAGGTCCACAAACCAATAAATGGTTTACTCTCCATAATTAAATGCAATAAACTTGATAGTCTTTAATACTTACTATAGTTCCAAACATTATTTAACTCAAGTTATGGAAATGTGAAAATATTTTTGAGCTTGGTCTTTACATGAGCTGGATATTACTGTGAAAATCACTAAGCTTGCTTTTACCTAAACATTGCTTCCTTTCAACAACATATCCAGAGTGGTTAGAAAGGTTAGAAAGTGGTTAGAAAATCTGCTTTACCATTTTAAAGTACTATCAGATTTATTTAATGCTCACAACTCAGAGATACATGACCATGATTCTTTCCTATCTTTACCAAATAAGGCAATTTAAGCTTAGGCAGGTTAAATTTAGCTTAAGTCACTGAAAATAGTAATCAAATGCTCTGACTTCTAGATCACTGGTCTTTCCAGTATTCAGTTAAAACTGTTAAAATACTTGTGATTCATCTAAAATCCATCCAAGAAGTTATCCTTCATACCCTTAATGTGATTGAGTCGAATACACTACCCTTTGTATTTTTATTTTAAAAAAAAGGTAGTTTCCTTGATAATGATAGTTGGTAATCAGACAGTATTTCTTCATTAAAGCCAAGTGGTTTTAACAGGTGCAGGGGATAAAGAGGTACAAACTTCCAATGACACAATAAATTAGTCACAAGGATTAGAGTACAACATAGAGAATATAGACAATAACATTGAAATAACATTTGTAGGTTGACAGATGGTAACTACCCTTATTATGGTGAACATTTAGTAATGTATGTAACTATCAAATCACTATGTTATACAATTTTATGTCAGTTTCAGGTGTACAACTATAAAAAAAAACTTTAAAAAATGGGATTTGTGGGGAATGAACCATAAAACACAGCATCATACTATTTAGACATGGGCAGTCAACAATTTTTTTTACACAGTTCAAAATTAGAAATAACATTATACAACATGACCAGGGACATAGATATCTGTGCTGGTGTAAAAGTTTCATAAATAATATACTCTAATATTTCCCAATTTATGTTATTTCATTTAATACTTGTAAGGACCATTAAGTTTAATTCATGACCCACAGTTTGAAAACCGTTTTTCCTGTCCACTAAATCAAGTAAATATGACTCTATACAATAAGCATATATCATAAATTTGTTGTCATAAACCTTTAAAAAATCAGTCATTAATAAACCAGAAAAAATATATATTCAAAGATTGAATAGGATAAAATTTAGCTGAAGAACCTAATTTTGGTATCAAAACAGCTTACCTTGTGCAATCCTAATAGTTTTTTTGTAAAAATTGACAAGGTTATTCTAAAACTTATCTGGAAATGCAAAGGCCCTATTACAGCCAAGACAGTATCAAAGTCGAAGAATGAAGCTACAGGATATACATTATCAAATTTCAAGATTTAGTACAAAGCAACAGGAATTAAGCCAATGTGGAACTAGGTATAAGAACAAATAGTTCTTTGGAACAGACACAAATATATGAAGAAACCTGATTTATGACAAGAGCACCAATGCAATTCAATGGGAACAGAATTCTTCTTTTCTAAGTGAATGTGCTGGAGCCACTGGGGTTTTTTTGTGTGTTTTTTTTTTATTTTCGTGAACACAGTACCTTCCTCACTCCATAATACAAAATTTATTTAGGATATATCATACGTCCAAATGTAAAAGGTAAAGCAACAAAGCTTCTGCAAAAAGACATAATAACTTCACAAGCTTGGGGTGGGCTATAATTTCTTAACCAAGTTATCATAAGCACTAACAAAAAACATGATAATTGCGTTTTGATAAAAAGAAAAAGTAAGCAATTGTATTCATTTCCTATTGCTGCTGTAACAAATTTAGCAACTTAAAAAGGACTAATTTATTACACAAAGAAAACAAGATCCCTGATTCAAAATATGCACCCATATGTTTATTGCAGCACTATTTACAATAGCCAAGATATGGAAGCAACCTAAATGTTCATCAGTAGATGAATGGATAAAGAAGTGGTACATATACACAATGGAATATTATTCAGCCATAAAAAGAAAACAAATTCTACCATTTACAACAAAATGGATGGAGCTAGAGGGTATTATGCTCAGTGAAGTAAGCCAGGTGCAGAAAGACAAGTACCACATGACTTCACTGATTTGTGGAATATAACAACAAAGCAAAACTGAAGGAACAAAACAGCAACAGACTCACAGACTCCAAGATGGGAGTAGTGGTTACCAAAAGGAAGAGGTTGGGGAAGGTGTGGGGGGAGGGAGGGAGAAGGGGATTAAAGAGCATTATGATTAGCACACATACTGTTGGGGGTCACGGGGAAGGAAGTATAGCACAGAGAAAACAAGTAGTGACTACATCATCTTACTATGGTGATGGACAGTGACGACAATGTAGTGTGGGGGAGGACATGATGATATGGGTGAATGTAGTAACCACAATGTTGCTCATGTGAAACCTTCATAAGATTGTATATAAATGGTACCTTAAAAAATAATGAAAAGAAAATTAAAACGCAAACCACAGACTGGAGAAAATATTTGCAAACAAATATCTAATACAGGACTTATATGTATAGCATATAAAGAACTCTTACAACTCAATAATAGGATGAAAAATAAATTTTTTCCAGTTTTTTTAAAGATCAAAAGATTTGAAGAGATAGTTCACCAAAGGAGATACATGGTGGAAAAATAAATCAATGCCATTAGTAATTAAGTAAATGAAAACTTAAACCACGGTAAGATACCACTACACAAATAGGATGGCTAAAATGTAAAAGATTGATAATTACCTGACTCTATAGCATCTTAACTATCCTGATAGACAGTGACTGCAATGGGGGTGTGTGTGAATACTTGATAATATGGGTGAATATTGAAACCACAATGTTGTTCATGTGAAAACTTCATAAGATTGTACATCAATGATACTTTAATTAAAAAAAAGATTGATAATTACCAGTATTGTCAAGGATGTGAAGCAACTGTAACTCTCATACATTACTGATGAGAATGCAGAATGAAAGGCTACTTTGGAAAATAGTCATGTAGTGTCTCATGAAGGTAAAACCTGCTTATCTTATACTGCAATTCCACTCCCAGGTATTTATCCAAGAAAAATGAAAACATGTGCCCACACAAAGACTTATAAGCAAATGTTCAAAACAGTCAAAACCTGACAAGAACTGTATGTCCTAATTATAATATATACATACAATGGAATATTACTGAGCATTAAATAGGAACAAACAGACAACATGCAACATCATGGATGAATCAGTATATAGTAAATTATATAAAGTGAAAGAAGATTGTATTGAGTGAAAGAAAACAGACACACAGGAAGACCACAACCTGTACAATTTTGTTTATATGAAACTTTATAAAAGGCATAACTACAGTGATAGAAATCAGATCAGACTTTGCCAGAGGCCAGAAGCTGGTGGGGAGGGGTATGACTCTGAAGAGACACAAATAAACTTTTAGAGGTAATAGAGATGTTCTAGATCATGATTGTAATGGGGGTTACATGACTGAATTCATTTCTCAAAACAGTGACTTGCACACTTAAAATCTGTGAGGTTTTTTTAATCGGTGAGTTTTATCATAACTAAATTATTTCTAACTGAAGCTGACCCAAAAAAAGTATAGGCAGAAGAAAAAACCATTGTTTCAAATATTAAAGAACAGGAAAAAGTTATGTATTTTTGTTACCATTGACATATGATTAAAAGTCATACAATTCAAAAAGATAGAAGACAACTTGGTTTTCCAGCTAATAAAACAGATGGTCAAAACTTAGCATTAAAAATTGTGACCTAAATTATGAAGATTATGCTAACTGTTCAGAGTTCAACTTCTCACCCAGATTGTTCACCTTTATACTATTTTTTGATTGATTATTTTTCTGTGGGGTTTGTTCAAATAAATTTTAATGAAATGCCTTTCAAAGAAACCCCAACAGAAAAAAGAATAAATGTATTAAACTAAATAATGTACCCCTTGGGCTCAAGTTGAAAATTAGACCTCATACATTTCATTTCATGGTTATCTAGTCAAGCTAATTGATTTGTTCATGAAAAATCATCTGCAACTGCAGATTCTGCACACGTGTGTGGCAAGAAATTGAAATTTCATAATCATAAAGACTTTACTTCAGAGGGATTAAGAAGTGAGCCAACCAAAGTTATAATTTGGACTCTTGGTGTATAATTGCTTATCTTGTTAACTTGTTATCTGGTACACAAGGAGTAACACTGCATACCTAGCGAACCTCAGATTTCTGCAAAGTTAATTCAGAAGACTGTATTCCAGGATATAGGCATACTTTGGACATATTGTAGGTTTGGTCCCAAACCACTACAATTAAGCAAACCAAATGAATTTTTTTATTTCCCAATGCATATAAAAGTTTATACTACTGTAGTCTATTAAGTGTGCATAACATTTTGTCTAAAAAAAAATGTACATGTTGTTCATCTGGTTTTAATGCTGCAAAAATGTGCATTGTCTCATTCCTGTTTGCTTTGGATGCTGTGTGCTGAACTATAATAAGATGTTGCTTCTTTTTTTCTGTATACAGCTGCTTGCTTTAAATTATGAGATTCTGAAATAGCTTTCCTTGCATGTCTAAAATAAAAATATTGCATTTAAAAAGTTCACATACCTTAATTTAAAATAGTTTATTGCTAAAAAATGCTAACTATCATGTGCTTTCAGTGAATAGTAATCTTTTTGCTGGTGTAGTGTCCCATCTCAATGTTTATGGTGGCTGCTCACTAATCAGGGTGGTGGCTGCTGAAGGTTGGGGTGGCTGTGACAATTTCTTAAAATAACACAATGAAATCTGCCACATAGATCGGACTCTTCCTTTCACAAATGATTTCTCTGAAGTATGTGTAGTGTGTTTGACAGCATTTTACCACAAACTTCTGTCCAAATTGGAGTCGATCCTCTCATACCCTAATACTGGTTTATCAACTAAGTTTATGTAATACTCTAAATCCTATGCTGTCATTTCAACAATCTCAAAAGCATTTTCACCAGGAGTAGATTCCATCTCAAAAAAACACTTCTTTGTTCATGCATAAGAAGCAACTCCTCATCTGTTAAAGTTTTCTCATTATATTGCAGCAGTTCAGTCACACCTTCAGGCTCCACTTCTAATTCTAGTTCTTATGCCATTTCCACCACCTCTGCAGTTACTTACCCCACGAAAGTATTGAAGCCCTCATCCAGAAGGGTTGGAATCAACTTGTTCGAAACTCCTTTTAGCATTCATATTTTGACCTCTTCCCATGAATCTCAAATGCTCTTAGTGGTCTAGAATGCTGAATTATTTCCAGAAGGTTTTCAACTTACTTTGCCCAGATCCATCAGAGACATCACTATTTATGGCAACTATAGCCTTATGAAATGTATTTCTTTAACAAAAAGGCTAGAAACTTGAAATTACTCCCTGATCCATGGGCTGCAGAATGAAATGTTGTGTTAGCAGACATGAAAACAACATTAATCTTGTTGTTCATCTCCATCAGAGCTTTTGGATGACAGGTGCATTGCCAATGAGCAGTCATATTTAGAAAGAAATCTTTTTCTGAGCAATAGGGTCTTAACAGTGGGCATATGATATTCACTAACCCATGTTGTATAGAGATGTGCTGTGTTCCAGGCTTTCTTGTCCCATGCAGAGCACAGGCTGAGTAGATTTAGCAAAATTCTTAAAGGCCCTAGGGTTTTCAGAATTGTAAATGTGCACTGGTTAAAGTCACTAGCTGCATTAGCTGCTACTACAAGAGAGTCAGCCTGTCTTTTGAAGCTTTGAAACCTGACATTGACTTCTCTCTAGTTGTGAAAGTCCTGGATAACATCTTCCATTATGAAGGTAAAAGGCAAAGGCCAAAAGGGGTAAAGGGGTGTGCCAGCTAAATCTTTACCTAAAAAAACCTTTGCTGAAGCATTATGCAGCAACTTCCATTATATACTTAAGCCACAACAGTGACACATGACTACAGTTAGTTGTAAGAGAATCTAGGATATTGAATTTTTAGCTTTTTATAACCTCCATAGAGAAAAGGGAGCAGGGAATTGGATTTGGAGACTGTATCACTCTACACATGTGTTTAAAGTATTTTCTCCGAATCTGGCATGTTTATTTAATTTTACTTAATATCAAAGTTTCTAATTTGGATGTAACCAAATGTATTGTGAGGTACTGAATGTTTGTGTCTACCCCAAATTCTATCCTGAAACTCTAACCCCCAATGTGATGCTATTTGGAGGTAGGGCCTTTGGGAGGTAATTCAGTTTAGATTAAATCATGAAGGTGGGGCTCTCATGAAGGGATTAATGCCCTGTGAGAAGATGAAGAGAAAAGAGCTCTTGCTCTCTCTCAATGAGCACACTTCTCAATGAGTCAGGGAACAGACGTGAGGATACAGCAGAGAGGCAGCCACCTACGAGACGAGGAGGAGGCCCTTACTTTAACCTGACCATTCTGGCACCCTGATCTTGGACTTCCCAGCCTGCAGAAATGGTGAAACATAAATGTCTGTTGTTTAGCCACCCAGTCTATGGCATTTAATTATTGCAGCTTAAGCTAAGACATGTATTCTATTTTTGCAATTCTGTTTGGAGTTTCAGTAAACCTTTCCTTAACACTTAATCATAAACAAGATCACTATGTTGACATCATGGGACACCAACTAATATGGAGTACATGAATAATGGCCCCTACAGTTGTTTCATATTTCATACAATTGCACCACCTGTTTCATATTTCTTCTAATAATTTCAAAGATGTATTTTACACATTAGATCCTTAATCTGTATGAAACTATATTTATTCATTTTTTATGGTATGGAATTTTTTATGTCTGTGTCTGAGGTAGGGATCTGTGCTTCCTATATTGTTTCATTGCTGTTTATTAAATAGTTCTTTCTTTCTCCACTAATTTTTAATTTCTGTCTATCTGTGGGTTCTTTATTCTGTCCCATTAAACTAAGCACTTTTCTTCAGTCAGCATCACACTTTTATAACTACTAATGATTCTTAAGTATACTACTTGAAAGAGCCAATCCTTTGTGAGAGTGATGACTATTTGTTCACTAAGTCCAGTTTTCTTTTCCTCTAGAAATTTAGCTAAACTAACATTTTTCAGTCTTGCTTGGATTTAGGTGGAACCAGTGAAATCTTAGTGGAAATGAATATTTGCCGCTTCCAGACCTGGCTCCTAAAAATCTCCTTTGAATTTCTCTATGCCTTCTCTCTAACCTCTTCTGGCTGGATGCCACAAAGCCAGTGGAAGACTTGGAGGTCTTGTGGGATGATGGAGACAATGAACAGAAGGATCCTGCACTCCTGGATGACTAATGAAACAGAGTCCACCCTCCCACTTGTTCTTCCTCCAATGACTAGTATTGGACTGTGATACGTGTGAGATAACATTATGTTAAGTCTCTGAAATACTTCTGGGTGATTGTGGCATTAGTCCACTCTGACAAACACAATTTTTCATCATGTTCTTTTTGAAATCACCTTGCTTGTTCTGGGCCTTTCTGTAGTATTTTAGAGTCAGTGTATGAAGTTCTTCAGAGTCCTGTGGGAATTATAATTAGACTTATGTTGTATTTATGAATTAATTTGGGAATAATTTTCATATTTGCAATTTTGGATTTAACTATTATTCTGTCCATTTATTCAGGTCTTTCATGCCCATTGGTAAAAATTTTATAATCTGTTTTAAAGGATCATTATTGATGATCTTATGTTCAACAACCTTGCTGAGCCCTTTTATAGGTAATAATTGTGGCTTCCCTTAAAATTTCTGTTGACAACATATCATTTGCAAATAACAAAAGTTCTTCCCTTTCCTGATTCTTATATTTCACTCATATTTTGTCTTGCTGTATTAGCTAAGATTGTCTTATGCTCTAAAAGCTTGTGGTTTTGCTCTTTATGTTTAAAGTCTCTAATCTACCTGAGCTTGATTTTTGGATTCCAATATTCTAATAGGAAACTGCAGATTTTGTATGTTTATCTTAAATTATTCATCGTCTTGTACTCATGTTATTTCAATAGTATTTTAGTTTATTTGATGTTATTTTTCTAGATAGACATTTCTGTTATCTAGAAATATTAAATTTGTCTCTTCCTTTCTTATATTTATGCCTCATTTCTTTTTCCTGTTTTATTGTATTGGCTATGGCTTTCAGAAGTATGGCTGGTGTTTTTGTTCAGGTTGCCACAACAAAATACCATAGACTGGTAACTTAAACAACAGAAATTTATTTCTCACAGTTCTGGAGGTTGGGAAGTCCAAGAAAAGGTGCCAGCTAATTTGGTTTCTGGGAGAGCTCTCTTCCTGGCATGTGAATGGCTGCCCTCACACAGTGGATTGGAAGAGCTCTAATGTCTCTTCCTTTTCTTAAAAGAGCCCTATTGGACTAGAGTCCCACCATTATGACTTCCTTTAACCTTTACCACAGGCCCTGTCTCCAAATAGAGTCACATTGGGGGTTAGGGCTTCAACATATAAATTTGTGTTCATGAATAATCAATCCATAACAGATTGCATTTATGAAAAACTGCAAGATTTGTGTGTTTTTTGTTCTTCTCTATTTTCTATTAATCTGTTAGATTTTTTAATGTTTAATTTCTGTCTATTTTTGAAATAAACTTTTGTTTGGCCCTCTAAAAGTAACGATTAGAATAATCGTGGTAAATTTGTATTGGGTCATCATTCTTAGAGATGCTAAAACTTCATCTCTCAGAATTCCCTTCCCTGTTTTATTGTTCTAACTTAGTGTTGGCCATAAGAATTTACGTAAGATTTGGCAAATAGAAGTAAATAGTCTGAAGGGTAGCAGGCATAGAATACCAGCCTGACCCACAGCTTCTCTGAGTCTTAGGCCAGGCATGAGTTCAGCTGTATAGAGATTGGCACCATTTTGTTCTGAAGTCATCCATGTTATTGACTTTAGAAGTGGTGAGAAATATTGTAGGATTCATTTTGTCCTTATTGGTTCTAGTCTGTCCTTTGAAGTTACAGTTTGTCTTTGTACTTGCTTACTTCACACCAGTTCTGGACTGTAAGACATGCTGACCTATAGCAATTTTAGGCTCACCTGCAGACACAGAGGCAACAGCCTTCCACAGGCCTCTTCACCAGCTCCCACAATTATTTAAAGTTAATCTCTGTACTTAATCTCTAATATCATATCAGTCATAGTGGTTCTGCTTTCCTGATCAAACTGTAGCTGGTACACAAATATATAGTCTTTATGGGTTTATAAACAAAACACAAATTCCTTTGCATGGCATAGATGACCTTCAAGTCAGCCTCAACTAGCTTTTCATCCAATGCTTTGTCCCACCTTCCTTCATATCTATGTTCCCATTACACGAACAAACTTGCAGCTTATCACAAATAGTGTGCTATTTTAGCTTTCATACCTTCCCCTAGAATGGCTCTTTCCCATCTTCTCTGCTTGTACCATCTCATCCCAGAAGAATCAGCTCAACAGTTGCTTCCTCTGTGAAATCTTTCTCATCTGAGTAGCATAGTTTAATTGCTCTCTTATTTCCACTGCACTCACAATTTTTAATGTAAGTTTTAATTGAAGTAAACATACACATGGAAAAATATCTTATATATTTCAACAGAGTTTCACAAAGTGTACATAGTAGTGTAACAAGCACCTAATTAAAGGAATAGAACATTACTAGGAAAAAAAATTACTAGAACCTCAAGTTCCCTCATTCCATTTCCAGACACTATACTTCCACCTAAATTTGAACAAATGTTGGTTTTGACTATTTTTGAACTTTATATAAATGGAATCATACTGTATGTTCTTTTCAATCTAGATTCTTTTTCTTTCTTACTATGTCTGTGACATTTATAGAAAATGTTGACTAGATGTAGTTCATTTGTTCTCATTGCTTTTCAGTATTTCATATTTACCTATTTTACTGCTGATGGGCAATGAGCTGTTTCCAGCTTTGGCTGTTACCAAATAGTGCTGTTATGAACATTTTTGTAGTTGTCTCTGGTATACATAAAACAGCACATTTTATATCCTCCCACACTTTTGCGTTGTGCTATGATTATTATATTACATGCCTTTTTACTACACTAGATTGAGTTCCCTGAAGGGGTAACCTCAGTGTTAATTATGTCACAGGGAACATAGTAGGAATCTAAAACATTTGTAAAGGAAAAAAGCATCTAAGAATCCTTTTTTAGTTATTTTTGTATTTATTCTCTTATGTTTCTTTGAATCCATAAATGTACTGTCTTACCTTTCTTATGGTCATTGTACGAAGTGGGCCCATTCTTAAATAAAGTGTCTCTAGAAATGCCTAATCAAGAATGCTTTACTTACTATAATGATTGCTTCATGATATATACAAATATTGAATCACTATGTTGTACACAGGAACTAATGTAACATTGTATGTCAGTTATATCTCAATTGAAAAAGGATGCTTCATATTAGGCACGGTACTGGAAGTACTGAAGGACCATAACTGGTGTTTCATGAGATGTATTCTATTTTATTTTATTTTTAAAAAATTTTTATTAAGGTATTATTGATATACACTCTTATGAAGGTTTCACATGAAAAAAGAATGTGGTTACTATATTTACCCATATTATCAAGTCCCCACCCACACACCAATGCAGTCACTGTCCATCGGTGTAGTAAGATGCCACAGATTCACTATTTGCCTTTTCATTTGGCACTTGTCTTTCTCCGCCGGGCTTATTTCACTGAGCATAATATCCTCCAGCTCCATCCATGTTGTTGCAAATGGTAGGATTTGTTTCTTTCTTACGGCTGAATAGTATTCCATTGTGTATAATATGTGTACATCTTCTTTATCCATTCATCTACTGATGGACACTTAGGTTGCTTCCATTTATTGGCTATTGTAAATAGTGCTGTGATAAACATAGGGGTGCATATGTCTTTTTGAATTTGAGAAGTTGTATTCTTTGGGTAAATTCCAAGGAGTGGGATTCCCAGGTCAAATGGTATTTCTATTTTTAGTTTTTTGAGGAACCTCCATATTGCTTTCCACAATGGTTGAATTAGCTTACATTCCCACCAGCAGTGTAGGAGGGTTCCCCTTTCTCTGCATCCTTGCCAGCATTTTGTTATTCTTAGTCTTTTCGATGCTGGCCATCCTTACTGGTGTGAGGTGATATCTCATTGTGGTTTTTATTTGCATTTCCCTGATGCTTAGTGGAGCATCTTTTCATGTGTCTGTTGGTCATCTGAATTTCTTCTTTCGAGAAGTGTCTCTTCATATCCTCTGCCCATTTTTTAATTGGGTTGTTTGGTTTTTGGGTGTTGAGGTGTGTGAGTTCTTTGTATATTTTGGATGTTAACCCCTTGTTGGATATGTCATTCACAAATATATTCTCCCATACTGTAGGGTGCCTTTTTGTTCTGTTGATGTCATTTGCCATACAGAAACATTTTAGTTTGATGTAGTCCCATGTGTTCATTTTTGCTTTTGTTTCCCTTGCCCATGAGATGTATTTTAGACAGAAATTACAGGTTCACATAATTGGAAGGCTGGCTGGGACCTGATTCAATCCAGTATTCATCATGAGTTACATGAGCACAACTATATGAAAGATCTAGTTTTGAAATGCCTCTGCCTCAATAACCTTAATTTGTTTTATCCTTATGCTATTCTCCATGATGGGAAATCTATACTACCATCAGCAAATGGTAGTATTTCAACAGAAACCACTGGAAGAATAGTCTTATTCATCATTAACCAAAGACCAATATATTGCAAACTAGCTTATTACATAAACTTAATAAACAGTTGTAGAAAAGGAGTCCTAGATTAGAAATAAACACCGAAGCACATTTATAAATATGCATGATGGAGTAGATTGGATCTGAAAAGGATAAAATAAAAGAGAAAAAAAGCGGAAAGAAACAATAGATATTAAACGCATAAAGTCTTCCTAGTTTGAGTAAACAAGATAAATTGTTAGTCTCTTACACTTTGGTGTCCTGGAAAAAGTCCAGATTCAGTGCAAGAGTTTTTTGGATTGACTGACTCCCGGCTCTGCTACTTAATAAGTTGTCGAACCTTGGACAAATTAGTTAATATGAGCCTCAATTGCCTCATTCGTAAACACCCTATAGCACTTTTGGAGTGTCATTCTCTTGGCAAATGCCGTCTAGACACTCAGTGAGCTGTAGGATTCATTAGCTAAAAGGTACTCTTTGCTTTCCTACACTGAACTCAAAAGTTACTAAGCATCAGGAGCAAGAAATCAGAGCTTAGTTCTCCGATTCAAGTCCAGTCACACCAGGATAACTCCAAAAGACACCACCGAGTATCCCTTTTGGGGGAAGAGGACGTGGTATTTTGAATTAGCACAGAAGACGACACAGTCGCAAGAAGGGATTTCCGCCGAGGCGGACCGAGGGCCTGCGGGAGGGAAAGGAGAAATCCAGCTGGAACAGGGCGGGAGGAAGGCCTGCCACCGGAAGAAGGGACGGGCACAGGAGAGCCGTGGAGAGGGGACTACATTTCCCACAAGTGCGCGGGGGTAGGGCGAGGGGCGGGCGTCGCGGACGTTATCGGACAGGCCTTGCCCGGCAGTACCAAGGTAAACGCCGACATCGCGGCTCCGAAGGAAGAGTAACTCATAGTCGGCTCCTAAGATTTGTACTAGTAACCCTCCTAATCTCTCCCGAGCTGACAAACGCGCCCTGGCGACGTGGGGCTTTTCGGGCCCCAGGACTCCACTCCCACAACCGCTATCAATCCTCCTCTTGTTTGGCCTGGGTGCGCTTCCCGGAGACCTTGGTGCTAGAAATGTTCCTTCCTTCCCGGAGGACGAGGAACTTGGTGCTAGAAAGGTGAAGGCCCAAGGGCCGACCATCCGCACTGGTTCCTCAGTCGCCCCTCCCCACGCCCTGTCGCCTATTTACTTGTGCGGGCTGTGCAGTGTCCGGCTCCTTGGGGCATGATGTCAGGGTGGTGCTGGGGAAGGTGCCCTCTCACTGCCGACCTATGTAGCGGCAACCTCCGGCCTCCTTTGGTTGCTGCTCGGACGTTCTTGGCTCCGAGCGGCCTCAGCTGTGGAAAGCCATTTGGCCAAGCACTTCTAAACCCCTCCTTCTAACATCCCTAATCCTCTCATCTGCCCTGGAAGGTGGTATAACGGCTACCCCTGGAGAGGCTAAGTAACTCGCCCTAGGCCACAGAACTTAAATGGCGGAATAGGAGGTTCGCCCCGAGCCTGTTCGCATCTAAAGCTCTTTGCATAAGTTCCATCGCCTTCCTCACAGCTTAGTGAAGACAGGGCAGGCGCTGCGGATCTTAGGCTCATGCTTTGCCCGGCGGTACCGACTAGCGCTGCTTTAGGCCGGCGCGCAGACGCCCAACTCCGCGTCCCCTGCGCGCTCAGCCGGCCGGTCTGGCCTGTTTAAGGAGCGAGCCCGGCCCGTCTCCCTTCGCCTTTCCGCCTTCCTTTCCCCGGCCCTTCCTTAGGGGACTGACAGCGCGCGCGCGGTCGCGGAGGCCGCGGGCGAGTGGGTGGAGTTTGCTGCGCGGCGGCGCCGGCCGCAGCTAGTGGGTCCCGGTGGGCTCTGGGGCGGGGCTGCGGGGGTGCGCGGACCGGCCGAGCGACCCTGCCGGGATGGGGAGTGTGACTGCTCCGTCAGGGGCCTGCGCCGTGGAGAGCGGCTCCGCGACCACCGCTGGCCAGAGCCCCGCCGTCTTCTGCTAGAGATGCTCTTCCTCTCGGTGAGTTGTTCTGTGTTCGCTGACCGGCTTCTCGGCCATAGTCACGCCCCGGGGAGGAGGAAAGAGCTGGTCCACCCCCGTTCGGGTGGCCTGAGAAGGGCAGGGCGAGGGGAAACTGCGCGGTCGAGTGGGCCGCCTCCGGTCGGACATGTCGATCGGCGACTGCGCTCCATGTTCCAGTTTCATGCAGGCTCCTGGGAAAGCTGGTGCTGCTGTCTGATTCCAGCAGACAGACCTTGGGACCGGGGTCGGCGTGGGCGGCTGGAGATGGCGGACACCAGATCCGTGCACGAAGCCAGGTTTGAGGCGGCGGTGAAGGTGATACAGAGTTTGCCAAAAAATGGTAAGTGCCCTGGATCTCCCGCCGAAGAAGCCTTCTGCAGAGGTCTGAGGCTCCGGTTTCTGTATCTCCCCTACTTTAACCGTTTTTTTCTGCTCCTAGTCTTGCTCTTTTAACCTACTTCTGCGTTTAAAAGAAATGTAATAGAAGGGGAGGTATCGAATGTGAGTTACTTACCTGCTGGTCTTTGAAGCCAAAGACAAATGTATTATCCAGATTTTAAGTTGTAGAAAACAAAGGTCTTGTCACTTACTGCGGATTTGAGTATGTTAAAAAAAAAACATACACAAAATAGTCGTTTTGTCATCTCAGACGTTGAATTGGAGGAGGATACATGAGGGATTGAAAGAAAAGTGAATGAACAAAATGTAAAGAAATAATACAGGAACTTACTTAGCTATTGACCTCTTAAATGCTCAGGAATGAAGCATGATGCATTCTTTATAGAAAGGCATGATTCTAAGAGTTTTATGTGCATTGCTCCGCGCACCACACATTTTTATATTTGATACAGACTTGATGTCTCTAGTCTTTGTTGGCATTATATATCACTTATTAGGGAACCCATGTAACTGTAAATACAGTTTGTTATTTATATAACATTTAAGAAGGTATTGCAAAGGTAAGATAACCTGTGTTGCACAGTATTCAGTATACCATTATTCCCAGAAAATAAACTGGTATTAATTGAAGCAGAAGTATTGTTATAATGAATTGCTAAATATTTTTATAATAATACATGTAAATTGTTTGGTCAGCTGTGGACCATTTTGCAAAGAGTAAGATTTTATGGTTTTTTAGTCCTTGTTGCTTCATGTTTATTTTAAAGTCCTAAGGTTATAGTGAATCCTATAACATCTGTGTTTGGTACACCCTTGACCTTTGGAAATTTAAATACTTATGTACTATTTTAAACACATAAAATAAGTATGTCATACTTGAGCACCTTGAAGACAGATTATACTTTATTAGAATCTTACACATAGAACAAACACATTTAACATGTTACCAGTTTTTGCTGTAATGTATTCTAATGTAATATCGTTCACCTTGACCAATAAGCTTTTAAATCTTATTTGATTGACTTACTGAAGATATTATGACCTAGGTTTTGAGTTTAGACTTGTGTTTCTTAAATAGGTAACCATTTTCAAGTTTCTCTTATTTTTCTCCTCTCCTATATGAAGGAGGACTGTATCAAACATTAGATACTCGCAAATGAGCATACATTATGTAGATAAGTAGGATTGTTATTTTGGAATGAATTATTTCATTCCTGGCCAAACCTGAAACACCAGCTCTCAGTTTGTCTGTGTTGTAATTATCACAACATTTACCAACTACTAGGTTTTGATCAGTATGTATAATCTGCTAATTACACAATTATAAAGGTTTTAAAATATCTTTTTACAGTTCCAGTTTTTATAATTTTGGCATAAAAGTAATAGATACTGAATGTAAAACCTTTTCTAAACACAAGTAACGTGAAAATAAAAACAATCTGTATGACTACTATACAGAGATATCCTTTATTTTTTGATGTGTTTCCTTGTACTTTTATGTATATAAATACTAACTTTGCAAAAATGGATTGTAGTAGATCTGCTGTTTTTAAACTGCCTTTTTTTTTCTTCTCATTTTATAGTAGACCATGAAATGTTTCTCAGGCCATTATTTATCTTCTTCTACAATATAATTTTTAAAGGCTGTTGTTATAAATTATCCTGTTGTGTGTGTTTTTTTTTTTTTGACAATTTATTTATACCTTTATTTCACAACTGTAGTTTGTATATTTATTCCAAAATCTTTAAATAAGTCCGCAGTAAACAGTTATACAATTATACATATACATATATAGATACACATACAAACACACAAAATTATTTGGCCAATTATTATAAAATGTTTACATCCCAATTTTTCCCTATTATTAAGACTATTGCAACTTACAGTACTTGTTTGTACAATTTGAAATATTTAAACGTAAAAAAGGTTATAAATATTCTGGAGACATACATGAAGAGTGATCTTCAAAGAAATTGATGTGCCCAGAATTACAAGGTTGAAAGTGAGGAAATTATTTTACCTCAGATTACTTCTTTTTCTAACACAGTACACACTGGTTGACTTTAGCCAAAGTTACTTATCCACTGAAAAACTGAAATTTGGCCAATAGGAGTTGAATTTCTTACTGTTAAGATTTTATTAAGCAGAGAATACATTTAACCCTTTCGTTTATTCTAGTCAGTTTTGGTTTGTCACAGTCTTTAAATAAAAACGCCTGATTACAATTGCTTAATACAGTTATTCTATATTTTAATATATTTGTTTTCTAAATGACATTGCCAGTTATTTCGGTTACACCTACAGCATGTTTGTTCATTTATTCTTTTATTTATTAAATTATATTAAGTATTGTTATTAAACTATGAATATCTTCAAGTTTTTTTAAGTCAAAGGAACTACCAGAGCCATAGCTTTTGTTTCTGAGTTAGAAATAAATACCTGAACTATTAATGAAATGTTTAAAAATCACTGTTAGTATAGCTAACCTAGTTTATAGCCTTAAGTCATCAATTGTATTCTCCAAGTGATCCATACTTAATGTATATTTCCAATAGGTTCCTTCCAGCCAACAAATGAAATGATGCTCAAATTCTATAGCTTCTATAAGCAGGCAACTGAAGGACCCTGTAAACTTTCAAGGCCTGGATTCTGGGATCCTATTGGAAGATATAAGTGGTAATGTTATATAGAAAGCTATGAAAGAATTTTTATTTTAATGACATAATTAGTATATGACTGTTACTTAGTAGGGTTATGTATTATTCTGTGCATGAAGTGTTCTAGGTACATGTGCTCTTAACTCACAATTACACAAATAGGAGAGTCTTGGGGATGAGAGGAAAACAATAAAATTGAAATCATTTTCTGTTAGTTTTTCCTATTATGGAATTTTTTTCTTTTTATTATGCCAAAAACAGCTCTGAAACTAAGTTAAACAAACTAACTCTCCTGCCAACAAAAATAATGACTTTTGCTTGTCACATGACATTGTTTGCTTTGATCCTTTGAGATACTAACTAGGAACATGACTCGGGTATTGCCATCCTAAATCTTATCTAAGCTGTCACTCCTGTCCCACTATAGTTGAATAGAAATTTGATTTTTAATTTGATTAAAAAAATCATACAAGATCCAGAGATGCCTCAGCCATTTTTCGAACTAACATTTGATGTTCTTATGTACTGTTGAAGACTTTGTAAATGTCTAACAAAATGTTTAACGTTATGTAGTGCAGATTGTACCTTATGAACAGAGTTTGCTAATAAAGCATGTCTTAAGAGCCACACATTTTCATGGCTAAATTTATTCACTCTGAATTGGAAGCCTTTAAAACTCTTTTGAGGATTTGTTAGTACTATACTTCCCTCTAAGGTTTTTATGAATAGTCATAAAATAATAGGCTAAATATGAAAGCAATATTTTTTAAATCTGTTTTAAGAAAATGTATTTATTTACTTTAACATTTTTCTTCACAGTTAACCTTAAGTGGGATTAAACTGCTTCCAGAAAAAATGTACATAGAGTTTTTCATTTTAGAGAAAAATTTCAAAGGGCTGTTCTCATTATCTAGGGGTGTAACATTTTCTTGGCGTTCATATTTTCATTTTTTTAGCAGTAAAAAGCCATTACATTTTTTTGTGTGTAAGTTAGACTCTTATTTAAATCAATGGAAACTTTTAACCAAAACTTACGTTTGTTTTAAACATAGCTGTGGCAGTTCACAGAGTCTTCTAAAATGTTCATTTCTATCCTATTCTTTATAATGATACAAAAGCATTTAAAGAGTTCTTAGCAAATAATTAGGAACACTCTATAGTCTATGTGGCCTACAGTTTATGTGATATACTCTCTGTAAGTCTGTACATGGGTTATATACTTACTAGTTTTAAATACTAATTTGCCAGTTTATTCACTCTGATATTTTTCTTCAAGGTGGTGCATTTAAAGACATCCTTTGGAGACATAATATGGCTTTAAGTATAGCCTCTTTTAATTTAATGACCCTAAGCATCAACTATAAATTTTGTTCTAAATAATTGAAAATCAGGTGACTTTTTGTTGATACTTGGATATTTTCATTTCTAGGGATGCTTGGAGTTCATTGGGTGATATGACCAAAGAGGAAGCTATGATTGCATATGTTGAAGAAATGAAAAAGGTAGGAAAGATAATTTGCAGTAGAAAATAACAATATTCAGAGCAGATCTAATTTAATTTTGTTATCTGGCAAATTAGTTGCTTTGTTTTAAAGAACAAAGAGATTATAATGTTAGAATATAGAATCTAGATGATTGAATTTATTAGGGCTTCATCTGTCTCATCACAGTTCATCTTAAGGTATTTTTTCCTTTAAAATATATGATGTTGTGGTGACATGGTATTTTGTTGTTGATTTCATCTTCCCTTTCTCTATACTCAACTTAAGCAGTAAGCATAGGAATAGGAATCTAAAAATATTGGTGTCCCTTATTTAGGAATCTGGGACGTAACTTGGCAAATGTTGAAAGCATTTTTGCTTTGGAACTTTTTATTTAGGAGAAATAGTTATATAATAAGACTGCTCAGCAATGTTCTCATACGACTTTGGACCCATAGTTGAGATAGTCCCATCACTGGACTGCTTAATAACAAACATTTTTCTATATATGCAGAAATCCTTCAGAAGCAAAATAAGTTAAGAATGCTTTTTATTTCTCTAGTAACTAGTAAGGAGGACCTTTCCTTATTAACTAGCTCTGTTAAGTCTGCTCAAGGTATTGTTTTGAGAAGCAAATTTATTAGGATATCATGATTTTAAGATGATCTTAGTGCCTTTTTATAAAGGACCATTTTTATGTTGGAGATGGGTCAGAATTTGTGAAATTCAGATCTGTTTGATAGTCTTAAATCAATTTATCTTTGAACACAATGAAAAGCTGTAAAAAGGAAGATTATTTTTTTTGTCAGATGATTTGACAATATTAATCTTTGCAGTAATTTTTGTTTGATAGATTCAGACTAACTTGTTTTATTCTAGTATCTACTGCTTGTAGCTGTGACCTTTGTTACATTTTCACATTTTTTATTTAGAGGACTTTGTTTATAACAGAGGGCAGAGTTCAGTCCTTTAGCTGTTAACTATCAGTAACACAACAAGGAAGCCTTTCAAAAGCGGAAAGAGAGAAAGACAATCTTAAAGCCTTTTTTTGGCTTGATTACTATTTTCTTTTCTGTAAAGATCATTATAATTTTGGGGACTACTTCTATAATACAAAGTTAAATTGAACATTAAATAAAAATTACCCATTTTTAATCCAATTTTATTGATTAATGATGTTGCCATAGTTTAAAGCAGACAGGGATGGACTTAAAGTATATTGCTGCCTTTCAGATATCTTAAAATGCTGTAGTTTGCTGTAAAAACTTCTCCAATGAAAAGAGTGCACCAACTGTTTACACTCAGACTTTTAAAATTGCATTTCATATGGTGAATGTAATAAGGTTTATAGTGAACTTTTAGAGGTAAATCTAAAAATATTAGGATACCCATACATTGAAAGTTTGATTAGTCTCAAATTATTTTCAGAGTTTTGCTTTATGGGTATCACTAGATAAAATTGCATGCTTCTTCCAAATAATGATGTGGGATAGTACATTATCCCAAGAATTTGATTTCTGAATTTGGGACCTTTCCTAATTGCAATAATTTACAAAATGAAGCAATTGTTAAACCATGTTCCTAAATATAGTTCGCAAGTCACTATACTATTGCTCTTTAGAATTACTCATTTGGTGTGAATCTCATTCCATGCCTTTGCATTCAAGAGTTTAATGAAATATTATTTAATTTATATGTTTTAATGGATAATGTTTTTATAGAAAATGTCTTTTTGTAATTTATGAACTTTCCAGTGAAGTATCACTGAAAAAGTTGCTGGAATCAAATATTCTCTTAAAGTAATTTAGTAAGATGTTAGCTTTGAGAGACTCAAATAATTAATGTGGTTTGGGAGAAACAATCCATGTTTCCTTAAATAAAGTTTATTTTGATTCATAATTAGAAGGAAATAAAAAGTCCTATTTTCTGTACAAACTTTACAGGCTATATTATGGAGACTTCCAGGAAGTTCAACCAGTAGTCCAATAATGTGTACTATGTCTGTTGAATTTAGAGAGAAATCAGTCTCCTCAACCCTGGCTGACACATTAGACACAGAATTAACTCAAATGGCACATTAGAATTACTAGGGGATCTGGTATAAGAAAAAAAGAAAAATTCTAATGCCACAGCATAACCCCAGACTGATTATTTTAGGATTTCTAGGAGGATGGCATAATCACTGTAATAGAGGGAGGATTGGAACAGAATATCATAAAGGATGGAACCTAAACATCACCATGGCTGAGGATCTATCTGGTCTAGCTCTATAAGTTCAGAACATCGGCTCTGTCTGAGTATGAAAGGTGGTTTGTCTTTAAAGGCTTAACTCATGATAACCATCTTTTGGAGATTGAGGGGAAAACCAGAATGCCAATATCTTAACACACAGTGGGTGATATAGTTTTCTAATGACTAGCATACTCACAATTGAGATACAGGACACTCCTCAAAATGTCAGAGGCACTTGGGAAACTGGACTAGTTATTGCTAAGATTGTTGAACAGAGAGTAGAGCACTGGGACTTGGACAGTTTTAAGCAATGTGCTCATCTGATGACACAAGTCCGAGAAATTACTTTTTCCTTTACAATACAGTATACCTGTATCTTGCCAGTATATTTCTTTTTTTTTTTTTTTTTTGGTATCATCAATCTATAATTACATGAAGAACATTATGTTTACTAGACTCCCCTCTTCAACAAGTCCCCCCCACATACCCCATTAGTCACTGTCTATCAGTGTAGTGAGATGCTGTAAAATCACTACTTGTCTTCTTTGTGTTGCACAGCCCGTCCCGTGCCCCCCCACATTATACATGCTAATTGTAAGGCCCCCTTTCTTCTTCCCCCCCTTCTCCCTCCCTTCCTACCCATCCTCCCCAGTCCCTTTCCCTTTTGTAACTGTTAGTCCATTCTTGGGTTCTGTGATTCTGCTGCTGTTTTGTTCCTTCAGTTTTTCCTTTGTTCTTATACTCTACACACGAGTGGAATCATTTGGTACTTGTCTTTCTCCGCCTGGCTTATTTCACTGAGCATAATAGCCTCTAGCTCCATCCATGTTGTTGCAAATGGTAGGATTTGTTTTCTTCTTAGGGCTGAATAATATTCCATTGTGTATATGTACCACATCTTCTTTATCCATTCATCTACTGATGGACACTTAAGTTGCTTCCATTTCTTGGCTATTGTAAATAGTGCTGCAATAAACAGGGGTACATCTGTCTTTTTCAAATTGGGCCGCTGCATTCTTAGGGTAAATTCCTAGAAGTGGGATTCCTGAATCAAATGGTATTTCTATTTTGAGCTTTTTGAGGAACCTCCATACTGCTTTCCACAATGGTTGAACTAATTTACATTCCCACCAGCAGTGTAGGAGGGTTCCCCTTTCTCCACAACCTCGCCAACATTTGTTGTTGTTTTGTCTTTTGGATGGTGGCTATCCTTACTAGTGTGAGGTGATATCTCATTGTGGTTTTAATTTGCATTTCTCTGATGACTAGCGATGTGAAGCATGGTATTTCTATTTTTAGTTTGCTTTCCACAGTGTTTGAACTAGCTTACATTCCCACTAGCGGTGTATGAGGGTTCCCCTATCTCCGCATTCTCGCCAGTATTTGTTGTTCTTAGTCTTTTCAATGCTGGCCATCCTTACTGGTGTGAGGTGATATCTCGTTGTGGTTTTATTTTGCATAATGCCAATAGTTTTTAATGCACAATTTATAGATCACTGTATAAAATTTTACATGAAGCTTATGTAAGAATAGTCTTCACAATCAGGACAATTTAAAATCTCTGACATACAACTTGAAACTTTTGTAGAAGAGTTATAACATTGAGTATATAATTAATATACTTTGGGAAGTCTGTAGATGAACTTCAGATCTCAAAATTGTTGTAAATAAATTGTAAATATAGTATTATTTGGTACTAGTGTAGATCACTAATGTGATTTCACAGGATTTGTTTCTTTTGATTACAGATTCTTGAAACTATGCCGATGACTGAGAAAGTTGAAGAACTGTTACATCTCATAGGTCCATTTTATGAAATTGTTGAGGACAAAAAAAGTGGCAGAAGTTCTGATCTAACCTCAGGTTGGACAATTTTACGTAGTCAATTCAGCAACTGATAACATTATGCAGGCATTAATAGTTACGTCAAATTTTTTTTTTTTTACTTTCACATGCCAGTCCGACTGGAGAAAATCTCTGAATACTTAGAAGGTAGGAATAAAGAAACCATGTAAAATTTCGTTAAAAATTTACATGCAAAAGAAATTCTGCACACATTTATGTATGTTATAAGCTTTTCATTCCAAGTAATCATATTACATAAAATTGCAAAATACTGTAAATCCTTTAGATTTAATCTTGAAGTTTTTAAAACATGACAGGTGATTCACTTAGTATATACAAAATTGTAGCAGAGTTCATGTTTTCTTTTGATCAATCCTATTTCCTATTTTGCTTTATGAATTATATTAGCTGTACCATGGCTGAAATGACTTTCTAGCTAATTATAAAGCAGGTCTGTTTAACAGTAGGGTAGCAAAGCTAAAACAACATCAGGGAAATCACTTTGCTTGGTCTTTTGCTTTTTTAGCTTTCTGCTTAATGTGCTCTCAGTAAAGAACCAAAAGAGTTATATTTTGCATACTAGTAGGAGTTAAATAATATGCAGATTTGCTGATAGCGTAAATATTGGCCCTTTAGATTTTTTTAGAAAGCAGAGTAAAATGAGCCAATAAGAGGCATTTTAAATGAAAATTATACATGTTTTAAATAAAAATCAGTCTGGTGTCCATTTTTTTTTTTGGTATCCCTACCATATATATCTGATTTGCCTAGAGGATTCAAATGTTAACAAATAATCTCCCTTTTAATTCATGCTTATTCAATTCAGAAAAAATAGAAAGTGTTTTCTCTGTGAGAAGCATGTTAGGATGCATACTTAACATATAACTAAGTCCGTACCTACTTTACTAATGTCTGGCTTACTACTAGAGGCAGATATTCAAACAACTAATTATAAAAACAAGCAAGAGAGAATAATAATAATAATAAAGGCTCAGGTCCAAAATTCTTTAGCTGTAATTTAAAACTTCAAAAATCTTGATAAACCAAAGGTTTTTTTTATAACTCCTTGGCAGCAAAATCTGTCCTGATATGAACTTCAAAGCAGACCTTGACCTGAAATGACTGTTTAAGTATTTATTTATCCTATTCAGTGTGACTATTCATGTTTTGCTGCAAGAATCTTTCCTTTTTCTTAAGTGAAAGCTACCTTTCATAAGGTGTTTAAGGTGTTACATAAAACACAGGGTAATGTATGACCTTTGCAAAATGAGAAAACTCTGAATTTCTAAGCATAGGGTTGTAAAGGATGTTGACCTTGTACATAATTTATTTAACCTGTGCCATTCTGATGGACATGTAGATTGTTTCCTCTTCTGATCTTCAAAAAATGCTGCTGAAAGTAATCATGTACAAATGTCATTTTACATATGCAGAGTACATCTATAAGAACTAATACTGGAAGTCTAACTGCTAGATCAAAGGATGTAGATGTTTGCAGTTTTGTAAGATACTGCCAAATTGCAGGACAGTTTGCAATCTTGACCATTTTTCCCCCCCCAAATACTCTTGTTAAAAGTAGCCCTTTAGGCTCAGGAGAACTGATATATCTGTGTCACATGGGCTTTTTCAGAATATATATACACACTAAGTTCTGAAATCGGGAAGTATGAGCTATCCTAGTTTGTTTTTTTCCTACATTGTTTTGTCTTTTCTGGATGCCTCAAATTTCCATATGAATTTTAGAATTACTTTATCAGTTTTGAAAAAAGACCAGCTGGAATTTTGACAGGGATTACAATGAATTGTAAATCATTTTGGAAAGTATTGTCTTCTCAACAGTATTGTCTCCCAGTCCATTTATTTAGATCCTCCTTAATCAACAATGTTTTGTCATTTATAGTATATTTTTTACACCTTTTATCAAGTGTATTGCAGAGTGTTTTATTCTTTTTTGGTGCTTTTGTAAATTGGATTGTTTTCCAGTTTCATTTTTGGATTGTTTAGTGTTTGTAGAAACACAATTTTTTTTTGTGTATTGATCTTGTATCCTGTAACCTCACAAAATCATTTACTCTAATAGTTTTTTGTAGGGTCCTTAGGATTTTCTAAATATAAAGCACACTGTCTGTAAAGATTATTTTGTTTCCTCCTTTCTAATTGGGATATCTCTTATTTTTTTCCTTGCTTAACTTCCCTGGCTAGAACCTCCAGTATGATGTTAAATAGAGATGGCAAAAGCAGGCATCTTTGTCTTGTTCCTTATTTGGGAAGCAAAACATCCAGTCTTTTAAGATTAACTATGATGGTAGTTGTAAATTTTCATAGATGCCCTTCATCAGATTGAGGCAATTTTCTTGTAGTTTTACTTTCTTCAGTGTTATTGTGACAGAGTGTTGGATTTTCTCAAATGTTTTTTCTGCATCTGTTGTGATAATTGTGGCTTCTGTCCACTGTTTTTGGCCAGTAGCCACTTAAAAGACTATTAGTATCTGAAGAATGATGGGAATGTAATTCCCTGTCTCAAAATGTGGTCCAGCAGCATTGGCATCACATGGGAGCTTTCTGGAAATGCGGAATCTTAGATCACCCCAGACTGATTGCGAATCATGTTCACTTGATCTCAAGTGACCTATGCAAATTAACATTTGAGAAGATCTGATGCATTTACTCTCAAAGTAGGATTGGTCAGTAGGAGAGTTTAAGTGATTGATTGCATTAACAGACATATTTTTTAAAAACTTAAACATAAAGACAATAATGTAAGTTGTGCACATGAAGTCCTGAATATAATAAAAGGATAACATTTAAAAATGTCGTTGAACTACAAATGATGATGATGTTATGGCCAAAAATACATATATGCTTTCAGCATACTAACCTACAGCTGTCTCTTCATTTACCATGTGTAAAGATCATCCATCTCTAACTTAACTCTTTTGACTGATGTTAACTTAAAAACAATTTTCCTTATGCCTTACTCAGAAAGGATTTAAGATAGCTTTATCATTTTTATTGTAAACTGATAAGCAAAATAATTTATGTAATGTATGTATATTTATGGTGAAAGAATACTTTTCTATATCAAGAGTCCATCTTTTACTTCAGAATCATTGCTTATTTGTAAATAACAGTATTATTTGTAAATCATGGCTTTATTGTGTGTTACAGCATTAGAGGTTAAGTGGTCATTTTGTATTTTAGATCTTGGTAATGTTCTAACTTCTACTCCAAATGCCAAAACTGTTAATGGTAAGGCTGAAAGCAGTGATAGTGGCACTGAGTCTGAGGAGGAAGAGATCCAAGAAGAAGGAAAAGGAACAGAACAAAGTGACAATGGTAATCTTTGATCATGGGCTGAAACTCCATATGGAATAGGATAGAAGAATATGGAGAAGTTTAGGCTGATGTAGCATTGTACAAGATTAGTACATATGGTGGGATGTGGCTTATTGACCCTATAAAGGGTTTGCTGTGGATCTAAGGGCTCTACTGTGAAGTGTAGGGACAACCAGCCTCATGCACAGATGGAATAGATATTAATTGAAGGCTGACAGGAACACACCACTCTAAATGTAATGCCTGAATGCTGTCTCAGAAATGAATTCATGCAATGTATTGTTTCCAATATGAATTTGCATGTCACGAAGGAGAGGACACAAGTGAAACACTCAATATCTTGGAATCCAGAGAATAAGGTATAGGCAGCAGTTTTGATGAAGAGGGAACATTGGAAGCACAAGGTACTTGCATTGGTGGGCCTTGTTAGGAAGACAACTGGTGATTCTCAGCATAGTTTTGCCTTTACTTTATAGTAAGGTATGACAAATAATACCTTCACTGAAAAATCTTTTTATTGAGTATGTGGACCCCTTTATACTGGTGGCTGTCATAGAGCAATTTGCTTAGGTCTGAGAAGGGTGTAAAGACCTTTCTCAGGTCTTTACATGATTATCTCATAAAAGGGGTTCTGGAAGATTCACAGGAAACTGAAGCGCTTTTGAAACCAACACAATTTATGTGAGCTCTTAGCATATAATACAGGTTTTTTCAAGGAGCACCCCATTCTTTTGATCTAAATAGGGAACTCTTCAAAGGGATTATGTATGGTAGGTTGAGGAATTGATAATAAAACATTGGATATAGAAGTTGACCTCCTGAGAACTCTTAAGAATCTCTCCATTTTCTTATATAGGGAAGAAAATGGTGAAATCCACAGACGAAGAGAATTTAGAAATCATTGTCACTAATGGCTGTGACAGAGACAGCTTTGTTCAAGATACACAGAATGACATTCATGCCAGTTCTTCCCTGAATGGCAGGAGTGCTGAAGAAGTAAAGCCTGTAGTTGAAAGCTTGGAGCAAACTGGAAAAACTACTGTCTGCCTTCACCGAGGTATTATCCCATTGTAGGGATCTGTCCAGCTTTGTTCCTAGAGTAGAATATTCTTTTAATAATAATTTTAGGGTATTTAGGAGCCCTGTAGAATTTAAAAAATCTCTTATTCAGTAATATCTTGGGCATTAATAATATTTTAAGGGTTTATAGCTTTGAAAAGTAGTGAGTTAAAGCCAGGGCTTTTATATTTTTATTGAGACATTTTACTGTGTTTTAGAATAGCATTTTAAAATACAATTTTGAAATGTTTATTTTTATTTCCTCATATTTCTTTTCCCTTAAACTTCTGATTATGTGATACCTTTTGTTCTCCAATCAGCAAGACAAGTTGTAGTCTTCTCATATTTTAAAGCTCTAGGGTTGAGCCTGTCGTTGCTATGTGTTCAGTGAATTGTTAACATTGCTACAATTCAGTCAAGAAACAAAATATAATTTCTTAGTGAAACAACCAGACTTGCATAGTTGCATGCCAAATTTAGGCCTCCTAGCGGGTAGTCAGTTTTCTCTTATTAAGGTCATTAAGTTTTGTAAGGTTTAATCTGGACAGTGTCTTTTGTGTAATTGTATTTATAAAATACTTTGTAATTGTTTCACATAAAAATTATCAACTACATTTATTTAAAGTTTTGGTAAGTTCAAAGAAAACTGTGTGGTGTGGTCAAATTTATCTCCAAAATGGAAATAATATAGAGGTAATAAATGTTAAAAGTGGAGTAAATGTATTTTTCTTTAATTAGAGAATAATTATTCTACCTGGACACTTACTCATATTTAGATATAAATGATGATCATGTTGAAGATGTTTCTGGAATTCATCATTTGACAAGTGATTCAGACAGTGAAATTTACTGTGATTCCATGGAACAATTTGGACAAGAAGAGGTAAAAATGATTTTTAAGTGGTCAATTTTCAAAGTGGTGTATAACATTGGTTAATAGCAGATGTATATGTGTTCATTATTTTGAAAACATACCTATGAAAAGTTTAAACATTTGTATTTCAAACAACTTTTTGAATTAGAAAATAAATAAAGTTCCTGAATATTCAAAACTAACATTTAACTGTTGTACTTACAAATATTCTGAAAGAGGTGGGATGGGGAGGCAGAATATACTTTATTCTAGACACTGTTGGAAACTGATTAATGTTCAAGAAAACTGAATAATTTTCAGACAAATAAATTTGTTCTTCACATTGACTTTAATATGTTGGATTGAAATTTTGAATGGAAATATTTTTTCAAATTTCAGTTAATTGGCATTTAAGTATTAGAAATTAACATTTGAAAAAATTTAATAAAGCTACTTGAATTCCTGTTCCTCTGTGACAACTTTTTCTGATAATGACCAGGTGGTAATGTTTGGTGTTTTTATATTCTTACCCGCTCTCTCCTGGCCCTTCTAACACAGTTCAAGTATGTATTACAGCAAATCATTTATCTTTTGCCTCCCTGAAGTAATGATTTTAGTATTTCCTTGTGGTGTTTTCCCCTTTTTTAAAAATTTCATCAAGCAATTAAATCTACCTTTAGTTTTCTCAGATTTGAAAAACATGGATAAAATGCTTTTCAACAAATGAGTAGCATAGGTGGGACGAATAAGAAGTCCAAGCTAAGAATGAGCTGAAATCATGGAAAATGAAAAGTGATAAAAATCCAAATTCCCGTTTATTTTCTCTTTTCAGAAACATTTGTTTGGGGAAGGTTGGTGATTATCAGTAAATACCCGGCTACTGAGTTCTAGGTTTGCTTCTATTTTCTCTGTAAGGCAGTTGATGGACTAAAATCTTCTTGGAGCTTCGACTTACTTTTTGGCCTCTGTTAGCATCACTCTTGTGTTTAGGCTTTGCGCCTCACCCACCCTGGCTTTCTCTCCGATCCTCTAACTTGTTGAGTCCTTTCGCCTTCTGTCTTGCAGCACCAGCACCTTTGCATTCATTTTGTTGGAATGTACCTCCTTGCCCCTTTACCGAGTTACCTCCTGCCGACCCTTAAACCCTAATTCAGATGTCCCTTCCTGAAAGAAACCATCTTAGACAAGATACAGCCCCACCTCATCACCACCCTCACCAATCTAGGCTAATTATGGGTTGTCATCCACAGATTACCTAGGTGGGTTCTTTTAAAACTATATTTTTTGGAGTCCTTGAGAATCAAGGTGCTTTTAAAATTCTTTTTGATGATGACTAGTGTCACATTTATTGTTTGCCTGTTAACGATTTCAACAGTTTCCTTTTCTTACTTATTTCCACTTAACAAAAGTTTTAAAAAAAGTCTATGATAGCGTCTTAAATATGTCAGTGAAGCATGCCACACTCAATACACACCATATGCACACAGAGTAGGCAATTTTCTTTTATGTTTGACATATTTATCCCATTGCAATAAAGTATTTAGCCTGGTAATATGATGTTTAGAATTTGCTTTGGAGTAATTCACTGGTGATGGTCATGGGGCTGACAGGTAAAACAAAAATGGCCCTGAACTGATAACTGTTGAAACTGGGTACTGTGTTATATTTGAAATTTTCCATTATAAGAAGTTTTAAAATGAGTATTATAATTGTCTGTGGTATGTTTCGGTTTCCTTGTGTTTTATGTAATAACTAATGTTGCCTATGTGACAGATTATTTTTGCTTTTCTTCTATCAGAAAAATTTAATTACGTTCTTCATACAATTGTACCGTTGTTAGTATTGCTCTATAGTTACCACTTCGCAACTTTTTTTTGTTATACTTCCTTGTGACTTCTCATGTTCCCTGTTTTAAAGAGTCATTATTTATTTTGTCCCCAAGCTTCATCTCTGTATCTTATCTACTGAGGGATTGGCCAATCTGCCAGTGTAATTAAAATTTCATTATTTTATTTTTTCATATTTTATTATTTACTTATTTTATTATTATTACCCAACCTATTCTTTATGTAAACTCAATCTTATATACTCCTACTTTCAACTTCTTTATCCATGGCAGATGGTCTATATTAAAATCATTTTTAAAAAATAAAATATTAGAATTTTATTTTCAGGATTCCTGTGCTTTTTGACTACCGTAAATGTTTCTATCTTGATTTCTGTCCTTTGCATAGGTTCATGGTCTGAAAGCACTGTATCCCATTGGTTTTACTAAAATCTCTGACGTGATAGAAACCCTCATACTTTCAAGGGCTTCATCTCTCACCAAATTACCATTGCAAAGAAAGCCAGTTTTTTATTTCACAGCTTTTGTTCTCAGTCCAATTTAAATAAGTTCAGTAGTTTATAGATTCCTTTCTGAAAGGTTGAAATTTTGAAAGATTGAATTGTTATTACACAGTTACTGCTTTGTAGAAGCTAAAAGCAAATCATGTCCTAGAATAGCCATTTAGTGGAATAAATGATGGTTTGGAAGTTCAGTACTCTTGTGAAACTGAAACTGAGATTTGGAGACATGAAGTGTTTGTATATGTATAGATACCTGTGCTAATGATATGATTTCCAGCCGGTATACTGGTGCAGACTAGTCCACTTGGAGTTTTGTCAGGTGGGTTAGATTTCTATGATGAAGGAATAAGAGGGAAACGATTTAGGTTTTGTTTTCCCCTTTGTTTTACACATTCTTCTTACTTCTTAAGCAGCTCTTTTTGAACTTCAGCGGGGAGCTTGTTGACTGTCCAGAATCTTGGGCCTAAATCCCAGAGTTTCTGACTTGGTTAGTCTGGGGTTGGACCATGAATGTGCATTTCTGACAAGCTCCCTGGGGATGCGGACGCTGCAGGTCTGCAGACCACACTGTGAGGAGTGCCCAGTGCACAGGAAACTGGAATTCTACCATGACTGGTGGTGCGGGTAGGGGATGGATACTCCCATCCCACCTGTTCTTTGCTTTCATCAGATAATTTTGTTTTCTGTTTCACTGGGAAGACAGGAGCTGTTAGGTCGTTACTACTTGAACTGCGTGCCTTGGCGCTGCTTTAACTTACCGACTGTACATCATTATACCCATGAGGTCTCTGCCACCTTTCTTCCCACCTCAGGGGAACATGTGTCCTTCTTCCCACCTAAGGTAGCTTCTCTACTTTGTGTCATGTATCCTCTCACCTCTTTGGAGATCTTCATCTTTTATACCCTCTCTCAGCTATTCCCAACCAGTGCCCCTCTTCTGCTTTCTTCTCAAGCCATATACATATTTATTTCCCTTGCATCTTTAAAAGAAAGTCCTGTGATACCTTCTAACTTGTCTTATCTCCCTCCTTCCCTTCATGGCCAGGCTTTCTGTTGGTCACGTTCATTCACTGTATTCATACACTTCAGATACATGCCAACATGCCTTTGTTGCTAATTTGAATGGATGCTTTATATTTCCTATCTCACTTGAATATCACTAAGCAATATTAGCTATACGCTCCTTGAAAATATTCCCTTGGCTTCCATTACACCATTCTTCTAAGGGTTTCTTTTTACCTCTCGGGCCCCATGTAGACTTCCTCTATGAGTGTTTCTTCCTCTGTTGACCCCTTATATTTGGTGTTCACCAGGAATGTATCCCTAGTTACTACTCCTTTGATTTCAACCATTCCCCACATACTAATGATTCTCAAAGTGATACCTCCAACCTGTATGTTTCTTCTGAACTGTAGCTGCTCTATTAGACATCTTGCCTAGGCACCTCAATTTTTACCTACCTGTAGCTATACCATAGTCTCTTTCAGTCCCCCTGAAACCTTGTCCTTTGTATTTCTCATCCTGAGTAGTATCATAAAACCATCTAGTCTTTGCCATTCCTTTCCTTATCATGTTCAGTCTTGAAGTCCTGTCGATTGTGTAATCTCAGAAGCTCTTACATCAGCCCCTGCCCCACTGCTGCTTTGTTGCACGTGCTGTCATCATTGCCACATCTTTGACTTGGCTTATACTGATTTATTCTTCAGGTCTTAGTTCCTGTCATCTCCCCTAGGAAGTCTGTCCTCACCAAGCCTCCACCCAACCCCAGTGTGAGCTGCGCATTCCTGCATGAGCTCCCAT
The DNA here is from genome assembly GCF_030020395.1 of Manis pentadactyla. Classification (NCBI taxonomy): domain Eukaryota; kingdom Metazoa; phylum Chordata; class Mammalia; order Pholidota; family Manidae; genus Manis; species Manis pentadactyla. The sequence goes on along the minus strand of NC_080021.1, from coordinate 113,332,376 downwards.
AGCATGCTTTGTACATCTTTTCGTAACACTTATCAAACTATGTTGTAATAATATTACTTCTTTCACTCCCTTAGCAAGATAAGTTTCTTGCAGATAGAGATCCTTCATATTATCCTTAGAGTTTAGTATAGTAATTAGGATAAGAATAGATAGTTAAGTGTTTCTTGGATGAATGACTGGCTCATGAGAAATGTCACTGCCAAAACTCCTCCATTCTTTGCTCATGGATGAAACATTTCCATACCATTTCTTCCTTACATATTGGAAACAAAATATTATTTTCCATACTAACATAGAAAAGTTTTTATAAAAAGTTCTATTATCATGCAAACTTCATGGTGCATAATATATGTTTACATCTGTTAACTCAGTGTTGTTTTAAATTTGTAGTCTTCAGACAGCTTTACATCGAACAATGGACTACGTCAATATTACTTGGGTGGTGATCCCAATCAGCCCTTGGAAAATTCTGATTTTCCTGAAGATTTCCAAGTATCTTCCAGAAATGGAAACACTGGGGATATGCAGGTGGTAGCAGTTGAAGGAAAGGGTGAAGTAAAGCACGGAGGAGAAGATGGTGGAAATAGCAGTGGAGCCCCACCCCATGAGAGACGGGGTAGAGAGAATGAGGAATTCTCTAATGTCAGAAGAGGGAGAGGTACCTATTACTTCTTTTTTGTCTTCATTATCTTTATAAACTAATTAGTGAAATGGGGAGGTTCCTGATAGGAAAGGCGTCAGAGCTGTCAGTCTGCAAAGGGAATGTTAAAAGTTTTCCTTACATAAAATCTGACCATTTTTCTTTGATTTGTTCTCTCCTTTGATGCCACAAAGCATAGTTGTGTCTTCTCCACAGACACAGGGGAAAACGTTTCTATTTCTACATCTTCCGTGCAGTTTCGAGGTAGCCAGATTTGTGTTCTGTCACCCCCTGAGCAATCTACTTACTGGTTGCGCCAACTGTGCGGCCACATTTTTTTCCTACTATAGGAAAAAATATGAATTTAGTGTCTTTTCCACATTCCTTTACTTAAGTGAAAAGATATCATTCAAAGCTGACAAATCAAGTCATAGAGATAGAAGAACCTTTAACCATACTAAGATTAAACAATAAGAATAGCCATGATCATGTAAAAATAGAAAGTTGAATGGAGAAGAAAAGTAAATATATTAATTTATTTATATACGTATTGTGAAAAAGAATGAACAGGAAGAAAACACCATAAGATCTTATGTGTGAAATCAGACACACACAAAAGCAACCAAGCTCATAGATGCAGAGAACAGTTTGGTGGTTGCCAGAGGTGGGGGGTGTGGTAAGGAGTCAGAGGGTGGGGAAAATGGTGCAGGGGTCAAAGATAAAACTTCCAGTTATAAAATAAATAAGTCCTGGGGATGTAATGTACGACATGGTAACTATAGTTAACAATGCTGTATTGCACAAGATTAAGCCTTAAAAGTTCTCATTACAAGAAAAAATGATCTAACTATATATTGTGACAGATGTTAACTAGAGTTACTGTAATTATGTTGCAATATATACAAATATCAAATCATAAAAAAAGGGAAAATTCCCTGTATAATTTCATGAAGTCATAAAAATTAAAGTATTATTTCTATATCTGGTTAAAAAAAGTCTACATAAAATAAAGCATTGATGCACTGATGGACAGTGACTGTATTGGGATATGGGTGGGGACTTGATAATATGGATAAATGTAGTAACCACATTGTTTTTTCATGTGAAACCTTCATAAGTGTATCTCAATCATACCTTAATAAAAAAAATAATAAATAAAGCATGGAGACGTAGCAGGAAGAAAAAGAATTAATGGTATTAAGAAAATTATAGTTTAAAAAATAGCCATTTGAACACATGCAAAATTGTGAATACTTAGTCAAGTAAAGAAAGATCGTATTGCTAGAGCCTTGGTTTAGGTCCATTTCTATAGGCAATTTATCAAGATTGTGTATCTGAAGGCTCCTGTTTACAAGCTGACTTTAACCCACCTCCTACGTGCTACAGCTCCCCACAACCCACCGGGCCCAGAAAAATGTCAGACCCTGAAGTTAAGCTTTGCTTTGTAGCAAGTCTACCTCAGCATCAAAGAAATACTGAGTGCCTGTTCTGTCAGGGTCTGTTCTGGCCCCTGGAATGCTGTAGAGAACAAGACCACGTGTCTCCTTCATGGAGCTTACACTTAGTGATGGGGAGCTGACAGTAAATAAGCAGGTAATTCAGATAGGGTGCAAGTGGTGAAAAGGACCCTGGAAGGCAAAAAAAAACCCAGGGTAATTAGATAGCACGGCTGGAGGTGGGGATTACCAAGAACATGGTAATGGTCTGCTTAATCCTGTCTTTTTGAAGACTGGGTTGAAAGCTGAATAGTATATAGCATATAGTAAATGAGCAGAGGCAGGAGCAACTCTCTAGTGTCATCAGTGCCCACTGACAGGTCATCACAGATAGGTGAAGTTCTTAAGGTTGCAGGAAAAAACCAAGTCTCCAACAGGACTTCACACTTCTCTTCCCATGTAAAGTCCATACCAGTATTCATGAAGGACTACTTCAAAATGTACTTCCTTCCGATACTAGAGTATAGGAGTCTTCAAATTCTTGGAATCTATCTATGAGTTCTAAAGAAATCAGCAGAAATTTGGACAAGAATTTATCTACAAAGACATTCATTGCAGTGTTATTTGTAATCACAAAAGTTTGGAATCATCCTAACCATCTAAAAGTGGGGAATGAGTGAATTACTAGGGAATTTATGAGTCATTTCAGTGTATTTGGAATAAAATTTAATGATGTAGGTAAGTGTTTACATTATTTTTTAAAATCAGGGCACAAAGTCATGTATAAGGGGTAATGCCAATTCTGTAAATATATACATTGAAAAAGATGAATATATAACAAAATCTTAATAGTAGTGAGATTTCAATATCTACCTAAGTATAATGGAAAGAAAAACACATTCTAAAACCCTTTGGGAGGCTTAAAATACGGTGAAACCAAAAATGACCAAAAAGAAAAGCATAGCTATTTAGTATAGTTTTCAGTTTACTCTAAAGAAGCAGTCTTCAAATTTTTTCAATCTTACCTGCTTATTAGTAAAGAATTTGTGAGAGTGCACCCCAAATATGTATATTATTTGTGAGTTACATGCATTTAGTCATGTACTGTTATCTCAAATACATTATAAAACCTTAGCAAGAAAAATTGAAGAATGCATCAATGTAAGTAAATGTTTACATATTTACTTCTTTGATCTCATCTTTTGTGTACTTCCTGATTGTGTCCTCTCCACTTTGGCGATTTAGACCTCAAAGAAATAATAGAGGAAAATGAATAAGACATGTTATTTCTTTTATAATAATTATTTTAAAGGACTTTTTTTTTGCTCTCTCAAAATAGGTCATAGGATGCAACATCTGAGTGAAGGAACCAAGGGTTGGCAAGTGGGAAGCGGAGGTGATGGGGAACGCTGGGGTTCAGACAGAGGGTCGAGAGGCAGCCTCAGTGAGCAGATTGCCCTTGTGCTCATGCGACTGCAGGAGGACATGCAGAATGTCCTTCAGAGACTTCACAAACTGGAAACACTGACAGCTTCAGAGGTGAGCCTCTGAATTTGTCTTCTTCCATTTTTGAGCCTGTAAAACAGCATGATTGTAATCTGTGTTGATCAGATTTGCACAAATCAATGTAGTTTAATGATTTTTTTTTAAGGGATCTCCTTTTGCAAATGGTCATTAAAAAAAGACTGCTTCAACAGTTAAATACCACTTTATAGAAAATTAGCAGTGCCATGTTGGAGGTAGGAGGAGGGTCTTGGTATTAGAGGAATAGGAGCTGTTAAACAGTGCAGTTTGGAGAACTAATAAAGAGATCGTAATGAATGCCTTGGAGTTCGTCATTATGGAGCCCTTCTTTTGTAGTAAGCGTTGTCGTCTATCTTCTTAAAATGCTGATAGATTGCTTCAGAAGATTGGAGACTGTTGAGAATTAGGCTTGGGGTTGATTAATGATTGTATATTGAGTCCCCTATACAGAATTTTATTGTTAACAGCCATTTGATCAATAAATATGAGAGATGCCCTCTCAAAAAAAAAAAACAAAAAAAATCAGAAATTCCTTTGGGAGGCTCTAGGGGAGCCTAGCATTTCCTTGCTTTTTCCAGCTTTTGGAGGCTGCCACATTCCTTGACTCATGGCCCCTTCCTCCATCTTTAAAGCCTGCAACACGGCAGCCTCTCTCCTTTCTGGTCTCCTGTCACCTTCCCAGAAGGACCCTTGTGATTATATTGGGCTCCCTTGTACAATCCAGGATATTCTCCCCATCGCAAGATCCTTGGTTTAATATGTATCTGTAAAGTCCCTTTGACCATGGGAGGGAATTCAGGACATGCCACTCCCCAAATATGCCACTTTGACACATTGATTATTTAGAAAAGCAGATGCAGGCACGGCTTTCTGACCTACCCTTTTCCTATCTAAAAGCAGGCTGTACAGTTTCCCCTGAGAAAGGGGCCTCCGTGTACCAGGATGAGAATACCCTTAGTGCCAGAGGTTGGAAATGGATCTGTACAAATACACTTAGTAAAATAACCCACTCTCTTCCCTAGTTTTCCTTCCTATATATCTCCTGGTCAATTTACTGGCCATAGCCCAAGCCCCTTCATCTTGTAATTTCTTCACAGATTTATAATTTCTTTGTCCAAAAGGTGTAAAAGCTTTGTGCTCTGGTCACTTCCTAGGATCTTCATTCTCTTGTGAAGGCTACATTTTAGAGTTTAACTAGATTTGTATGCTTCTCTCCTATTAATCTGTCTTCTATCATTCTAATTCTTATTCCCAGTTAGAGACTGCAAGACAGTAGAGGAGAATTTTTTCCTCCCCTACACGTGTAAGGTAACAAACTCACAGGGTCCAGGGGACTGGGACATTGTCATCTTTGGGGGGCTGTCGTCCATCCTCCCATGCTCCCACCCTTCCCCAGAGAGGGTGCTGGGTCTGTGCCCTGTCATTAGTTATTCACGCAACTTCGTTCATGGAGTGTTATGAATATTTGTGTTTGTCTAATGATTATATACTCAGTTGGGTTGTCAACTGCTTCATGGCAGGGTCCTGGCATATTTCCTAATAAAGTTAAATTTCCCGTCGCCTGAAAAAAAAAATGCTGCAGAGATAATATATCAAGTTACAAATTCTTTGGTGTAAATTAACTTTAGGATCAAAACTTTAAAGCCAGAGAGGAATGTAGAGTTATAGTTTGACCTCTGCCATCGTCTGACCCTGGATGACCCAAGGGTATTAGCTTTGAAAAGGCAGCATAGCTAGTAAGTTGCAGAAAGTCAGGCAGAACCCAGACATCCTGTATCCGAGGGCAGTGCTCTTTCACTGTGGCAGATTGCTGCCCTGTACTGAATAAAGCTAGATGGCTGAATATAGAGGAGGCATTGAATGAAGGGGAAAGGGTTCATAGGAAGGGACAGTCAACTTGGTTCACAGTTGTGATTGGGCTCCACTGCAGAGCTTTCAAATGGCTACTAGGGATCTGCCCCATTTGTCCCCTGACTTGTTCCTTCTTGAGTAGCACTGGTTGCAGAAAAGAAAGAGGCAACATCTGGCTGTCTGACCAGGCTTCAAACATTATACTATGTGGCAGTATCATGCTGTAACAGATGTTAAGGAGAATTTATAGAGATTAATCAAAGATGTGCTCCCATTACCAGATGAACACATTAAACGGAGATATGCATAAAGTAACTAAATACTGTAGGCTGTCTAAACAACCACTGTGAATATCTTGCCCTTTACCTAATCAGTGACTTCTCAGATTATCAAAAGTTTCTCAGTTTTATGTATCAATGATTCTGAATCACAATTTTTTGTCACTAAGATTGTGAATCTGTAGACTTTGGTGAGACTATGAACACTCCAGAATAGTATGCAAATTTTTGTTTGATTTTGCATTTTTGAGGGGAGAGATTTGTTGCTTTCATCAGATTCTCAATGGGGTCTGTGATGAAAAAGGTTAAGAATAGTGCCTTAAACAGAGAAGACAAGTAGTGACTTCATAGCGTCTTACTATGCTGATGGACAGTGATAGTAATGGGGTTCGTGGTGGGGTCTTGATAATGGGGGAAATCTAGTAACCACAATGTTGCTCATGTAATTGTATATTAATGATGCCAAAATTAAAAGAAGAATGCCTTAAAAATGATACTACTTCGTACAGGTAAGAGTAGGTTATTGATAACAGAATATTTTAGTTGTTTCATTAATAAGAAAATTTTGCTTTCTATATTATCTTGAAAAATAAAATGTTCAAGGCCTGTGATCCCATCCAACTATCCCTAGGTTCATGCAGAATTATCTTAAAGGAAGCAAAAAAGAGCTAGCCCATGCAGGAAACCTCATTTGTTAATTTAGTAATATTGACTAGTATTGTTCTGGTAATCTGTATTTTCTTGCTCTGTGATTATTATTTTATTTTATATATATTTAATGTCTTCAGTGGTGTTCAAATTATGTTGAAAATTCTTCTCATTTATTTTAGAAGCGTTCACTCTTGTCTTACATAAAATAAACTCTAAAGACAGATTCTGACTTGCTTATTCCTTAAAATTTGCATAATGGATTTGAATGGATAAAATAAATGAATGCATAAAGAAATAAGACAAATAAATAGATAAAAATTGGATGGTAGAATAGTAGAAGATTGTAGAACTGAAGGAAACTCAGTTCAGCAGACATAAAAGGTGAGATACTGGAGGACACAGTCTTTAGTGGCAGGTCTATAGCTCATTTCCTCGTTTCTCTTATAATTCATTTTCAATCACAGTAAGTTGTGTGAGATACATAATCTTTCGTAAAATAGTTCCTTAGATTCATTCACTCAGTAAATATTTGTTGAATGGCTATGTACAAGATACTTTTCTAGGCAACAGACACAAAAATGAAAAAGGAAGTAGTACAGTGTAGCAGACCGTGGAGCAAACTATCTGGGTTCAAGTCCTGGCTTTGCCGCTTACTGTGTGATCTTCAGTTGGATTATTAACTTCCCTGTGCCTCAGTTTCCCTACCTACCAAATGGGAATATTAATAATGCCTGCCTGCCTTATAAGCTTGTTCAGAGGATAAAATAGAATGCTTAGCATAGTGCCTGGAACATATTAAGGACTTAAGCTTTGTCACATGAGGGGACAATGATGACAGCAACGATGGTAGTAAAACATCTCTGTTTCTTCCCTCAGGAAGTTCATAACCTTAGGGAGCATCTGACTTAAATAGTACTATGTCTTACCATTTTTTTGCAGTGATTAGTATTATATGAGATTTTTCCTTTGAAAATGATTTTCAAAAAGATACAGTAAACTTTATTTCAGTCTAGCAATAGAATGATAAGTCGAATTTCTAAATATGTAAAAGCTACATAAAAGCTACTTGACACTGACAAAGAGTTAGTGCTTCAGCAAACTTTGGTCACGTTCCTGAACCTTCCTCTTAGGCAAAGCTGTACACTTCTTCCTTGTAAAATCCAGTTGTAACAAGAACCCTGCCTTCACGTCAGTTTAACCAGATTCCTATCCTTGCTGTCTGACTGGGCTCCTCATCTTCCCTCTCCCCCACGTGATTTCTGATCACTCTGGCCTGACTTCAGCAAGAATTCTTTAGGTCAGCTTAACCAGAAGCTCCCTTATGCCTGATGTTTCCTCTTAGTCATTTTCCATCCACTGACCCCCACCCTGCACCCTTACTGTAAATCCCCACTTGCCCATGCTGTACTGGGGTTGAGTGCACGCTCTCCCTGACTGTAGTGGCCCTATACATATAGCCATAGCCCCATCTCTCTTGATTAGTCTTCCCTACAGTGCTTTAACAAGTGTCATTGAGTGTTCTTTCTTCAGCAGTATATGTGGAAGAATATCATTAAAGCCAAAAAATCATAGTGTTAATTGTGCAGGTAATGCTGGTTACTTCTTAGCTCTAAAAGAAGCGAGGGTCTTGGGAATTTTCATTTGCCTCTCCTGACAGTTTAAATTGTTTGCAAGACTCCCATCCTCTAACATGTTTCATCTCTTTTCCCAATTTTATTTATCTTTATGGCCTTTATCACTCCCTGAGATATTGTATATTTTACTGTATTTTTTTGGTGGTGTTATTATGTGTGTCCCTCCTTTAGAGTATAAGATACTTCAGAGCATCAATGTTTATCATTTTGCCCCTTGCTGTATCTCTAATGCCTAGACTAATAACTGGTACATAATAAACACACAAGAAAGTATTTGTTGAATGAATGAATGAATGACCTCATTAATCTTCATACCATTTCTCTAAGTTATATGGACAACGTGGAGTAATAAGTTTCTAACATCTAGTCGAAGGAAACTTGTGTTTGGGATGAGCCAAATTGGAATTAGTGTCCTAAATTAGCGTAAAATCTTTCTGCTTAGTAAATACTTATTGTTAAATAACCTACGTACTTCCCCACTCACCCCCAACCTCAATTATGTGCCATGAGGGGTGTGTTAATTAACTTGATAATGGTACACATTTCACAGTGCAACCATATATCAAATCATCATATGGTACACTTCAAATATAAACAATTTTATTTGTCAGTTATAACTCAATAAAACTGGAAAAAAATTAAAAAACAAAACTGATAACACTAACAATTCATTTCTCATATCTATCATCCACTTCTTCTGCTTTAATTGAATGAATTTCCAAAACAGGTCTTGGATATTATTTACATGTTCATAATTTTAATTAATAATCAAGGCTGCAGTTCTCAAATGTGTAAAGTGGTAGCTTGTTTGGAAATTTTAAAACTAATAAAGTTAATTAGATAATTTAATAAGAATATAAAAGAAGTAATGGTTTAGGTTAATTTGAGGTTTCATTTTATTTATATAATTTGGACTATAAAACTATAATATGTCAAAAATGTTTATTTGGCTAACAATGTTGGGGATCTTGTCATTTGGTCAGTATAGGTTTTGTGCTAATCATAACTGGAAAACAATAAACTAATATTTCGTAATTAAAAATCCTTTAACAGAACAGGAAAGAGAAAAATCACTTTTTCTTTCATTTTGTCAAAGCTAAATCACTTCCGTTTGTATTTATAGGCAAAATCATCAACATTACAGACTAGTAATCAGCCTCCCTCACAGGTAAGCAATTCTTTTCTTAAATCTGAGTCCCAGGGTTTCAAATAAGAGACAATAAATTTAGATTATTTGGAGTCCTTAAAGTATTCTGAATGAAACCTACCATTTACAACTGTGAAGTTAAAAATATATTTGTTTTTGTGTTTAAGTCTGAAGTACTCCTGAAAGTCTACTTACTGAATTACTCTCTGAAATATAGAGTGCCCTTTCTCTAGTAGAAGTGAGATTTGTTATTAGTTACATATTTTCAAAATTATGAATTAGGTATGTTTTTAAATTTATACGTGCAGTATGTAATAGCTTGGTGACCAGCTTATTTTGTTTTCACAGAGACCGTCTTGGTGGCCCTTTGAGATGTCTCCTGGTGCATTAACTTTTGCTATCCTCTGGCCTTTTATTGCCCAGTGGTTGGTACATTTATATTATCAAAGAAGAAGAAGGTAATAAATACTATACTTTAATAATTCAAAATGGTATGTAAACTCTTATCATCTATGGTAGACAGACCTCTCAGCAGCAGTGGATAGGTACATATTGTAACCATATTGTCATACTAAACGTTCTGTACTGAGCCTGAGACTGAAACTACCTTGGAAATGATACCCAGTTAATTTCTAGGTACTTGTTACACTTAATCAAAATTTCACTTGAAAGCATCTGATTAATTTGTACATCTTTGATTTAGGCAACAACAAGATGAGGATTATAGGCTTGAGTTTCATGGTTGACTGTCTCTAGAAGTAGGGATTATTATAATTTGAGGGCAAAAATTCCAATTTGGGATGCCAGGAGTTAACTTAGATAGGCCTGAGGATAATAGATTGGGATCCTTGAAAGTGCTCTGAGATTTTCTACACTGGGAGTAACCTGAGACCCTAGCTCATGGGTTCAAGAGAATTCTGACCACAGACACGATGTAAACTGAATTATTGTCCACAGATGGCCAGATAGACAATTATTTACCTCATTGATGGCCTCATTGTGTTCTTGGTGTTTCTCACCATTTCCCAGTAGTAACAACACATGGGGATAGGAAATAGGGTGTTTGATAAGATTTTAAGTGCTCTTAAATGTGGGCAGTAGAAACACATTTTTAAAAAATCTACAAGTTCAAATAATTACGGGTGAAAGAAGAGAGGGAATGGGAACTCAACAGTCCAGGCCGGCTTATTGTTGAACCTGAGAGGGCCCCGTCTGTCCTGGCCAGCAGAACAAAAGAAAAAGATGGTCTCTAACAGGTCAAGAGGCTTTTTATATTATATGGCAGGGATTTTGGCGGGCTCTTTGAGGGGAGGGGCCGGGGAAAGGTGGGCTTGTGGCTTGCTGCTGTGTTCCCTGGAGGATGCTTGTAGCCTAGGGAAGATGACAGCTATGTGTCTGTGAGATGGTGGGTGGGTTTATTCAAAAGGCAGTCCTCAGGTCCGGATTCTATCATTCCTGGCTCTAAAAGGGTGTAGGGAGATGGGTCACTGTTCTTTTCTTGGCTACTTCCTGCTGAGAGGGGGTGATGAAGGGGGTTTTCTGATATTTTGAAGCAGAAAAGCCATTTGGAGGTGTTCTCAAGTAGTTGCCCAGGAGATGGCTGCCACTCGATCCTGTAAAAATCTTTGGAATAGCTTACTTAAGCAGGGAAGGAAAAGAAGGAAGAGGGGGATAAAGGTGAATGGGGCCAGGAGAGGTAGAAGGTGAGGTTGCAGAAGCTGAGAGTGTAAGACTTGGACTCAGTCTGGGGAGAGAAGGGTTAGAGCCCAGTGGCTGAGAAGGCAAGAGAGGTTGTGTGAAGAGTGTACTTATAGGGGCTGGTGGAGGGCAATTTTTGGGCTTCGGGGATAAGGAGTGCAGCTGACGCTAGGACCTGTAAGCAGAGAGGCCAGCCTTTTTCACAAGGTCGAGTTGTTTGGACAAAATAGGCAACAGGCTGGAGGGAGTCCCCAGCTGATTGTGTGAGTAGTCCTAACGCTTGTCCCTTTTTGCTGGTTAAGAAAAGAAAGGTTTCTCAGGGTTAGGTAGAGTCAAAACAGGTGCTTTGAGGAGTGCTCACTTAAGGGTCCAGAAAGAAGCAGGAATTAAGTCTTTCTCTGGCACCCTTTCTTGGGGATCCCTGTGGGAGGCCTCATAAGGGGGTTTTGCAATGAGTGAGAAATTTTGGATCCAGAATCTAAAGTAGCTAAGAAACCCTAGGAAGGAAAGAAGCTCTTGCTTTGTGGTGGGGAAAGGGAGAGTATTAATACCTTGTTTTTGAAAGGTGGGTATGCAGTGAGTGGTTGGGATGAGGTCAAGACCAAGATAAGCAACCTTTTGCTCTATTAGTTGAACTTTGTATTCTGAGACACGGCACTGCTTTTTCCCCAGGAGTCTAAGGATGGAGATAGTGTGGGATAGAGAATCGTTTTTTGAGGGCCTGCAAAGCAAGATGTCATCAACATACTGGAGCAAGGGGCAAGGTTGAGAGATTGGAGGTCATTTTTTGTATTCTGCTTGGCCAAAGAAGTGGGGACATATCAGTTAAGACTGCCTGCTCTGCCTTAAGATAGGCTGTTGGGCTATTGTCTGACTACCAGAGAATATGCTGGGAGTCTTACTTCTCAATTCTCTGCTTTTTAAAATGGAATCTTAGCCTTAAGATGGAGTTCCTCCTGTTCTTACTATACTGTTTATATCTCAGCGTTTTTCATCATAGGTGGGAAATGTTAATCATGATGCTTGTCCCTTGTCTCTGCCCCACCTCATTCACCGCCCCAAGGAATGTGGACCCTTGAAATATTTCCAGGAAAAGTGGGTGTCGGTCACTCTTCTGTAACAGCTTCCTTCTGAGTAGGGGCACTGTCCCTGCCTGTGGGTCCAGCAGTTCCTCGCTGTCTGTCAGGGAGAGGAGGGGTCGCGGAGCTGTTGAGCTCCTTCATCAGCCTTGGTGTGGATTGAAATCCTCGTCTGAGCAACATCTGGAGTTGGATTTTTGTTCTGGAGGAAACAAACTTGACAAGGAGATTAAGAATGAATGGTTGAGTATGAGGACTAGAAATAGTGAAACTCTTAATTGAAATGGTGGGAGAAAACTGAAACATTTGGAGTCATAGCCAGATACTCTGAGGAAACTAGAATTCAGGATCTAGTCTATTTTACAATAAACAGTATTAGAATCCAGTAGTGATAAGGCTACACTATTGAAACACAGCTCTTCTTTCTCTCTAAAATTACCTTCATTTTTATTAATATAAAATAAGTTGAGCTTTAAAACAGTTGGCCTGATTATTTTCATAAGTGCAGCAAGAACAGCCACAGGATTGGCATAGGCTCTTTTAAATGTGCTTTGCTAGAACTTTTATAAAAGAATTTCAGACTGAGCTTTTAAAGGCCTCCAAAGCACAGAAAGCCAAGCCAGACTTGCAATCAGATTTTGCCTGTAGCACCTGTAGATTTGGGTGAATTCCTCTCTTCTCGAAGTCTCCAACATATCCTGAGGTTCCTGCAAGTGCCAGGAAGTGACCTTCCTTACACACCTGGTAAGGCTGCTGGAAACCCTGTAAGCAAGGTACCAGGCAAGGTCTTCCAAGGGGCTTTGTTGACTCCATAAGTTCAATCTTTGTTCCTTAAAGCTGTCTGTTCATATCTGAGTCTATGCACGTGTCTCAAACACGACATTCCAGTCAAAGACTTGGTAATATAACCAGCATTTTCAATTGGTCCTGTCACAAGGAGGGCAGATTCTTACTGAACTTATGCAAATAAAAATACTGCCATAAAATATTAAAATAGTCACTGAAAGTTTTAAAATTCTGGAGGGATCAGGTAGAAAGATAAATGTTTCAATTCTGCTTTAAAGGTATAATTTACTAAACTGTTGTAAAGTAGCTTAAGAGAAAAAGTTTGAAACAGACACTTGTTTTTCTGTTTAAGAGATTAGCAACATTTGCATAAAAATTAAAATTATCTTCCTCAGTTTATTAAATTTTATGTAAGTAAATTTTGCTCTGCTTGAATCTAGTTCTTTAGTAGTTCAGGAGTAAAGCAGTAACTATAAATGACAAAAGACTTAGAAGTTAGCATACATGCTGAGTAACTTCTATCAGAATTTCTGGAAGTGAATTTCTGAAAGTTTTGCAATGCCCAACTGTTACAAGCGTTGTCTTTAAATCAATTAATTTTTTAGCAGTACCATCTAGGGGTAGAAAAGTATCTTATCAGTCCTCTGGTTAATTCTGCAAAATTAACGTAAGAAATTTACTGCTCTGGTCCCGTCCCAGGATAGCAGCTTCCCTCTGGGAGCGTTATCAGTCAATGCCGCCTGCCCTGCCCCCATGCGGTGGAGGATATCTCTTCCCAGAAGGAGGGTGGGGCAGTGGGGGATTGCCGGAAAGGGGTGAGGGAAAGTACTATGGCCTAAGAAACAGTATGAAGGAGGGGTTTGGGCTGGTGTTTCTATTAAACCTTTCTTTCCAGGAACCAAGATAAAGGAAGGGATCAAAGGTCCCGAATATTCAGTAAGCACAGGGAGGTGGCTCCTGTGTTGACCAGGAAAGAAACCTGACTTCTGCCACCACCATTGTTACCCATGGATCCGCTGGTGTTGGGGGGCCTTGGGATCTGGGCCGTGTCAATCGGTCTCTGAAGACAAGGGCAGGAGTGCCGCCAGGTCCTCTCTAGATGTGTCTGGTAGGCCTGGGATTAGGAAAAGCTCTTGCCCAGCGGCCCTGAGTGCCACAGCGAAACAGCTGCTAGGCGGGTGTGGGGTGCAGCCTTTTGCAGGCTTGTCAGTGGGAGGTCAAATTAGGGAGGCCAGAATCTGATATTTGGCTTTAGCCTGTTTTTCTTTCTGGGTTTTTCATTCCTTATCCCGGTTGTTGAAAACTTTAAAGGCAAGGTCTACAAGCTGTTTCTGGGGTCCATTTTCTAATTTTTGAGCTTTTTATGAATATCTGGGTAAGACTGGGAAATGTAGTGGAGGTGTAGGAGAATACGGCCCTCAGGGGAGTTAGGGCTGGTGTGCGCGTACTTCTGAAAGGCGGTTTATAAAGAGGGCTGGGTTTTCATCTGCCCCCTGGGTAGTTTCCCTGAGGCGATCATAGTTGAATTCATCAGGGTTTCTGAGAAGGACCCCATCTTTTGTTCAATACGCTCCAGATCATTAATTGAAAAGGAGACATGAACACAAACGGGCCTTTCAGTGCCTGCCACCTCACGCAGGGGTAGGATAGGGCGAGAGTGGTCTGGGGAGGTATTGGGTGGGAAGCGAGAGGGCAAAGAGCGTGTGTGCGGCTGGGGCGGGGGGTTCGGAGAGGGGTTGGGTTAGAAGAGGCACACGTTCTGGCGGACATCGGAGACGGGGGGGAGGGGTGTTCAGAGGAAAAGAGGGCAGAAGCGCAGGCGGAAAGGACGGGGGAAGGGTGTTCAGGGGAGGCCGACGGTGGGGGAGGGATTTGGATTTTGCTGAGCCCGTTGGGGAGGAAGACGATAAGGTGGAGGGTAACAGAGGAGGGAAGAGGGGAGGTAAAGGCGCAGTGTTGTCAGGGTCGGGGTAGGGGGTTTTTGTTCGCTGAGGAGAACTTTAGAGGGTTTAGTTTGGCTCTCAGCTGAGTTCTTAGAGTCAGCAAAAGGCACAGGGAGTGGTTTGGCCAGGCAAGCCTCCTGGAGATCCGGGGACAATAGGAAGTTAAGGCACCTGGGGAGACTAACTAGTTAGGGAAGGTGCCTGGGCTGAGGCAGGCACCGGTGAGAAGAAAAGAGAAGAAACAAAAGGTTGCTTAGGGAGGGGGAAGGCTTCGATTTAGGGAACCTCTGACCATTTGCAGTCCTCTGGAGAAAGTTCTCAAGATTTCGGGGAATTTGGAAATAGAAATTGCCCTCAGCTGGCCAGTGTGACCCATTGTTAACTTTATATTGAGGCCACAGGGAAATAGAGTAAAAGACCAAATTTTTTTAGTGTCTCCCTTTAATCCCAATTGGGAAAGATTACGGAGAGCTGAGGGAGTGTCTCCCGATGTCTTTGAGGGAGAATCGCCCGTTGTGGGAGGGTGAGAAAGGGTGGCCGGGGTTTGGGAAGCACGCCGCCCGGACGTCTCCCTGCGATCAGTTCCCCAGCCCAGAGGCTGATGGAGCCGGGTTGTCCTGCACCCCGAAAGGAAGCGTCCCACCAGTCAGAGTGCAGGTGGTCCCCTTGTGGTGTTCTCAACCTGAGAACAGAGAGGAAGGGAAAAGATAAAGGAAAGGGGACCCGGTCCAACTTTCTCTTGGTGCCAAGAGAAAGCCGATGAGAGGCCAAAATCTTACTCTCCTGGGAACTGTGATGGATTAATAGCCGGTGATGGATGTGTACATTGAGGTCTGGCAAGATGGTCCCTGGACTGGAGGTCGCAAGGGGGTGTTGGGTGAGGGAGGGAAGGGAAACGGGGCCAGACCCAGGAGGCTCTCAGGATCTAGGTGTTAGCCCAGGACGAGCTGCTTCCTAGGCTGCAAAACAGCCCCTGCCCTCGGCTTCCTGCTCCCAGGGTTCGGCACCACTTGAAAGAAGAGAGGGGATGCGACCTAAACAGTCCAAGCAGGTTTACTGCTGAACCCAAGAGGGACCCCTTTGTCCTGGCCAGCAGAACAAAGGAAAGAGAGTCTCTAACAGGTCAAGAGGCTTTTTATGGCCAGGGCTTTGGCGGGCTCTTTGAGGGGAGGGGTCAGGGGAAAAGTGGGCTTGTGGCTTGCTGACGTGTCCCCTGGACGATGCTTGTAGCCTAGGTAAGATGACACCTAGGTCTCTCTGAATGGTGGGTGGGCTTATTCAGAAGGCGGTTCTCAGGTCTGGATTCTTTCAGCGGGTATGTTGTTTTTCTACCAAAGAACCCATGTTTCTAAGTGCTTGGACTTGATAACAAAAGCAAATATTGAACCTTTACTCTTGTTTTGCAAAAAAGAGGTAAGCAGCACACAGGGTAAGTGCTTCAGCTCTGGGATGTTAGCGCAGAGAGACTGATATGCAGGGGACATCAAGTTAATCATTTCAGTCCTTCTGGCTCTCTGCCTAGAAGACAGTTTGGTTTACAATCATAAATGAGCTCAGTAAGTTTTCTGGCGCATTAGTGCTGTTGGAATAACCTGCCTGCTTGAAACAACTTTAGTAAGATTTCTGAAGCATCAGTTGCTTTCAGTTTTATTTACCTCCTTTCTAACCCACTTGAGTATGTGTCATTTCTGATGTGATGATTGGGTTTAGTGTTGTATAGTGTTTTAAATTCCAGTTTCCCTAATAACAGGAGAAAGAACCCAAACCTTTGTTCAGTATGTGGTAATGCTAGATTTAAGCAGCAGGGGGAACAGCGGCACTAAAGGTAGGTGTTTACATATTTTGCAATCCATTTCAAAGTTCCTTTTCGTGTTTTCTGTGTAGGAAGTTCAGGATTGAGAAGTAGAGAAACTTAGCATAGGTCAAAAAACCCTAAAACTTGGGTCAATAATTTATTTTATGCTTAAGTATGAAACAGCTTGCCACATAATTTATTAAAGACTGAAAAATCACACTATACTTTGCTTCAGTGGTAACTGAAAATTACTGTTTTTGTAGAGCTAATTTTTTAAAATGTTCCTTACTAGTGGATATCTACACCATTTCTCCTAAGTATCCCTTTGAGTTGTTGCCAATGTCTCTGAATGGAGAAACACTCTCCTATTTTTAACTTTCTACTTTATTATTACTGAATCTTTATAAGGTTTTTCACCTGTGTTAAGTGTTTTGTCCTTCCAAACTGGAAATTATATAGCACCGTGCAACTGCATTTTGATGAGACATCGTTTTTAAAGTATTATTTGCTTGTATATGTAACAGATTAACTGGGCTTGGAGATAGAGCCATATTTGATACGGGAATAAGTTTTAGCCTTGAGGAGGGTTTAGACATCTTCCAATTTTTAACGTGACAGATGCAGTAATGAAACCGAGAGCAGTGTGCACGGTTTGGAGGAGTCAGGCTCTCTGATAAAGAGGAAGAGAAACATCTTGAAACCCAATGAGGATAGGCAAAATGTGGGCAGGAGAGTGTGTGCCCTCCACAAAACATTGGCCACCATGCATCTCAAGGCTAATGTGGGTTGTCTGTTGTGTAGCAGGCTTTCAGTAAATGTGTGGTGACTGTAGGGCTGAATGCCCACGTTTGCGGGATGGCAAACAGTAGGACATGGGAAAAGCTTTCATTTAGTCTAATTGATATGCATCTGACACAGACATGCTGCAGTAGTCCTATATGTATGTAAAATAAGTGGCTGTCTATTCGTGATAAGCTTTTAAAAATATTTTTTTCTTCGTTTTTATTATTAAATGTAATTATTAATTTTAGGCAGGAAAATAAATATGAGCGGAGTGGAAAGAGAAGAAGGCCAGGAAAGTTCACTCAAAAGACCCAGAGTTAATCAATTAAAACTCAAAAACCAGGAGTAACTTAGTCTGGAAATTTGAATGTTCCCCAGATAAAGGAAGGTACCTCAGCATAACCTATGTCTTTACTGTGTTGATCATGCAGGCCAAGCCATAAACAGCGTAGTAAAAGGCAGGAAGAATTCCATCTTAAAAATAAGATTGCATTTTAATACCCAGGAAGTTAAGAAGTAAGATTCTTAACTTCCTCTTTAGCAAACAGAAAATAACTCAGCCCACCTTGGGGGCTGGGCAAGCAATCTGTTTGATAAGCTCGCAGACCAAGACGCGGTAACCCAGAGAGAGATGAGAGCAGTAAAGTTCCCGTGTTAATTTAATTTAAATATTCAAAGACCACTTAACAAGTCTGCAGCCCCAGCCCTTAGTCACATTCCTTAAAGAATCCTTAAGAGGGAGAACCCCAAACCTTTCGGGGCGCTCCTGTCTCTGAGGTCGTCCGCACTTTTTAAGTGCGTAACCTTTTAAACTTTAAACTCTTTTCAACCTTTCAGGGGGCGTTCCTTTCTCTGGGGTCGCCCGCTCTTTCTAGGTGTGTGACCTGTCAATCTTAACCTTTTCCCAACCTTTCAGGGGCGGCCTTTCCCAGTCTTCTCTAGGGCAGCCCACACTCCCCTTTCTCCAAGTGTGCTCCTTTTTGCCTTACATAAACTTCTCACTTAAACGCCTTGTCTCTGTGCCTTTCCAGTGGTTAAGTGGTTTATTATTTTGCTTTGTCATTTTAATCCTCCGGATTTCGGCTTTAACCTTCACTCTCTCCTTCCTATCTCAGACAAGTAGGGAGGGGCTGCTGAGAGCTCAGACCTGGGCTTGCAAATTACCATCGCCTGGGTGACTGGGAACTGCAGCTTACAGTCACGGTCTTTAGTAACCTGCCCGAAAGTCTTCCTTCTTTACCTGTAGTAAGTACATAGGACATAATCTCACTCCATCCAGTGCTCTGTGGCTCCCCCAAAGCCTGGGGTGGTAGGGACTCAGTTCCCATGCCGTGCAGATCCAAGCGGACGCTGGACACCAGGTGGTGACACTGGCTTGAGGAGTTAGCAGGGGTTGTGCCCCATGCTGAGAAGCTGAACTTCCTTTATTATTCTATTCTGTCGTTCCCTAACACTCTTGAGGTCCTTCCTCACCTTGTACTCTGACTTCCCTGCGTCTCAGAACTGAACTCTCCCTAACATTAAGATCCACTCCTTGATTTTTTTTTCCATCGTGGATGAATATAAATTTAAAAGATTTCTCAGATTATCACTCTGCAGTGGGCCAGAAACACATTCTTTCTGTATGTGCATATGCAGAGCAACACTTGGAAAGGGCCCTGAGCAGCTTGCTGTCATGCCTCCTCTCCCCAGTTTCCTAACCGGGTAATCCTATTATTCACATTTTCCACAAGTAAAATACTGAAAGTAGACCGTTGAGTCCAAGACCACTCTTAAACCATTACTTGGAAGAAAAGGAGGATTCTAACCATTTTCCTGTATCAGTCTGCTCAGATAAATCTGTCGGCTGCCCTGTAGTAGCCGCAGAGACACTGTGCTCTCAATAGGGAGGTCAGGATGAAGACTGGGTAGGTGTGGGAGGCTCGCTGGAGGAACAGTCTTCCATGGAGCCAGGGTAGATGATACCGACCCCAAAAGTCATGACCAGGCTTCTGAGGAGGAGGAAGCATCTCAGCAGTGCCGTCAGAGTGGAGGTCAGCTGTCAGGGATAAAGGCAGGATTTCAGTCTTCCCTTATCTGTTTTCGGTAGCTTGCCTTCTCTTACCACACCGTACCCTATATTTTAAAAGTTACTTAAAAAAAAAAAAGGTGGGGGGGAGGAAGATCTCATTAGCCTGAAAAATGAAGTTCTGAAGATAGTGATAGTGATTTATGTCTATTGGTTTCCCTAGTACATAGGAGATTGGGGGTTGAGAGAGGGGTTCTGTGCTTTGTAAATCTGCAAAGGACCTTGTACGTAATCCACATCATATGGGCTCTTGGAAGTGTAACTGTGCAGGCCCCACCCAGCCACCATTTCCGCCCAGACCTCACTCAGGCAGTTCTCTTTAACACTGCCCACGATTCTGTTCCTCCAGGGGCCTTTTTTCTTCATGTCTCAAGGGATCTCCTGTTATATGAAAATTGGTGACTTAAAATGTCAGTCCTGCCAGGGATGTGTTCACTCCTGCCAGGGATGTGTACAGAAGAGGATTTCTACAGAAGATAAGGAGTGACCTGATTATTTAAGATGTCACTTCTGCCAAGGGGGTTGCTTAAGAGCATTTCTGCAGAGGAGAGGACTGAATCCATAGTGAGTTTCAGGCATTTGGCCCTGCCAAGTGCTGGGGCGGGTATAGGGATGTCTATGGCTGTGGGACCTTTCCCAGGACTCAGATCACATGTGATTATTGTATCTTGTGCCAAGAAGCCCACCCTCTCTGATATCTGAAAGATCATTCACTCTGCCATCATTAAAACTGTCATACTCTACACATCCGAGTTGTTAGATTATATGGTCCTTACCCCTCCAGGTACCCTCAGCTAGACTCAGAGCTCTTCCAGGGGCTGAGAACCAGCCTTATGCATGTTTCAGTCCCACGTGCTTGGCTTAGTGCTGGAGAGGAACAGATACACAGTATATTGTTGATGGTATGGATAGTCTAGGTTATACCTCTGTTAGTCTTTTGTAGTTTTATTAAGCTGTTTTTTTCACAACTTGCCCATGTTGATAAAATTATGAAATAATTCCCAAAATCTGAGTTCTATCAAGCCAACTAGAAAAGGATGGGAATCTCTCAGAGCTATGGGAAGAGGAATGTAATTTAAACTATTTATTAAATACTATTTGGTAATGTCAGTGCTTGCAGTTGGATCTTTCTTATTGGGCTGTAAGTCACATGAAGTAATTTCATAAGGACCATTCATAATTTCCTGGTTTTGTTTTGAATTTGAATATTATGTTAATCACCTAGAGAAGTTTTGATATGCATATGTTTCATATTCAGATTGCACTTATATTTACAGGAAATTGGTTTTTACTTTCTTTTTAAAGAAAACTGAATTGAAGAAAATGGTATTTAACTCAAGAGGACTGCTGGGCCTGGATGACCTCAGGATGAAATGGACTGTGGAGCCCACAAGATAATGTTAACTTGTGATGATTATATTTTTTTCTGTTGTCCAGTAGTTTGATTTGTGTACATGTATACATATATGTATTTTGAAGTACACAAATGATAACATTTTAAGGACTAATATTGCTGATACTTGAATAATCAATCCCAACTAGGTTATAAGTAGCGTACATAGATTGACCCTGCCCTTTAACTTGAAGGACATTAAATTATTAATTATTGTTTGGTAACATGTTTACCCGATTATCCACCATAGAGAAATGTAAGCTGCTTTTCCAGGGAACAGTTGTGATCATGAGATCAGATTTGTAAGTGAGTATTTTTAATTTTCTAAATTAAATATGAGAAAGAATGCAAATTCCAGGAGTGAATTTCAAATGAGATTAAGTGGACTTTATATTTTAGTCACTGGATTGCCATGCGAAGGAGTAGAAAGCTGCTAGAGAGAACTGTCTCCACATCCACTTTGTGGGCTGCCTGTACTCTTTCTTGGCCATTCACAGCTCTGACTTGCATACTCAAGCATCATTACAAAGTAGGGCCCTGTGTACTAGGCTTTCTTTTAACTAATGATTCATAGAAAAGACGCGTAACCTATCGATGAAAATGAAGGATGGGTTGAAAGTGTATTCTGAGCCTGCAGCTCATTAAAGGTTTCTATTCAGTCATTTACACTGATTCCTTTGTAATCGTTTTTCTTTTAACTGAGGATATCTTGTTTCTGCTTCATAGGGAACTTTGAAATATAAAATGAAAACTTACTTATACTGTTTTTACAAAGGTCAAAATGGAAACACGTGTAAGTCACTTTTCTGCAACTGGCAAACTGCACAGCCTGGACTCTTAACCTCCTAGTGCCTCTGTTTCTCCTTCTGGTATATTTGAGATGATCTATTTCACAGCATATGGGAGGTTTGCAAGCTAGCAGGCCATATGCATCCATGTGGGTAAGGCGTGCCCAAGTAATGCCGATCGAAGTGTCTCTCCCCCACTCCCGACGTTTAGATGAAGAAGATGGTGACTTCAGTCCTTGAAGGCTTTGTTTGGAGTTATTTTTCTTGTATACCTTCCAAAAGTCCCTTGTACTTTAAATATTTCTCTGATTCAATGGCTTAGTAGCAAATAATTTTTAAGCGTACTTGGTATGTTTGATGTTGGGTTTAGCATTATGTGTTCATGCTAAGTTTTCAGTAAGAGAAAGTAATCCATCCCCAGCATAGAGGATGGTACTTTGTTTGTCTGATGAAAAAAAGTGTAAGAATACAACTGGCTTCTCCCAAGACTCCTTTTTCCTTATTTCTTTTCTGTCGTGTAACTTGATTTAAAAATTTTTTTAATCCCTTCTTGATTAAAATGTGTCTGAAGAGAACTACTAATCCTTGCCTTTTCAAAACTTTCCTCTATTTATGGAAAAAAAATGAAGCAAGTGAGTGAATTATATGTAAAAATAAGGTTCAGACCTGGTGGATCAGAGGTTATTTTTAAAAATCAGGTATCTGGTATCAGAAAATTGTGTTTTTTCTCTTAGTATTTCAATAAATAAAATGCAAATGAAGAATGTAGGCAGTTGTGATTGATTACAAGCAGTTGGGGGTAACTAACTCTTAGGGATAACTATTTATATCCTATTCCAAAGTCTTATTTACACTCTGAAAAGCACTTTGCACACAGTTCTTATATATACAAGTAAAAATGTAATTATAGGCTATAGCATTACTACTTTGTTTTACCAGGAAGCTCATTTACAGTTTTAAATTGACAGCTATGGTATTTTTAAAAATGATCTACTTCTTTTCTGTTTCTTTACTGTAAAACTAAGTTAACAATAAAAGGTTAATGAGAAATGATATGGTTTTTATTACTTGTTCCTGTTAGAAGTGCACTGATTTTATACTAAGGATTAAATGAGAATAAAGAATAGGAGTTCATATAAAGTAAGTGTGCCTGTTTTCAAAATAAAGCCATGCTTTTCCATAGAATTTTGTAAAATCAGAAACTGAAATCAAGTTTAACTCATTTAGGCATTTGGTTGAGAATGTTATTAATCCAGTCAAGATGTTGGTTTCAGTTCTTTTGCCAGATAGCTAGCTTCCCACAGAGACACAGCGCACCTCTGATCAGCCATCATAAATGCCCACAGTTGGGTTTAGGTGGCAACTGGTGGTGAGGTTTTGTGTCTTTAATGCAAATGTATTACTTGTAACTTCTATAGATAATGGTAAAAGCAATGTTAGCTATTTCTATCATTTAAGATATCGGTGTTCTGCTGCATGTAATTGAAACTTAACCTCAGTGGCTTGACCACAGTAAGTTTTGTTTTTTTTCTCATATACAAGAAGTCTGGAGGTAGAAAGTCTAGGGCTGATAAGGTGCTTCCAGAGGGGCATTAGGGACACAGTCACAAAAATATAAAAGAAATGAGCTACAAAGCCAAGAAACTACATGGAGGAACCTTCTTTCTGTTCTACGATCTTCAGTGTGTGGGTTTGTCTTCATGCATGCCAGATGGCTGGTGTACATCTAGGTCTGGTGTCTACACCCCAGGCAGGCTGAGAACCTTATCTGATCAGAAAGCAGTACCTTTCTTGGAGCACACACAGGACACTCCCTCCCATCTTAGAGCTGGGTCTCATAGTTATGGCTTTGTGTATAAACATTAAAGAATAAAGTTATCCAGCTTACATAGATACCATTGTATAAATTTAATGTTGCCCATGCATGGTAGGGAAGGCCGTATCTTTTGGCCATTAATGCCCCCTTCATAAGTTCTTTCTTGGTTTGTTTTTCTTTTCTGTTTCTCAACCCTTGTTTCCCACTGACTTTGTCTCTCTTGGTGAATCCTTCTTCCCAAAGATACCCCATTTTATAAACTGGAAAGTGACAAATGTCCTTTTCCTTTTTAGAAACAACTTTTAAATACATACATAATGCAGATGAGGATGTAGCCACTGTTATTCTCTTACTCAGCCTAGCATCCTTTCCTCCAGATACCACCACCCTCCCCTCTGTCCCCTCACACCCCTCCTTTGGAGGTCTCACCTTCCTCCACTAATCAGGGGAGTCCAGTCATGCTGCTAAAGGAAGATGAGCTATGCCCATTCCTGCCCCGCCCAAAGGCATGGTAGTGGGCATGTGCCAGTTCCAGGGATGGGTGTAGGACCCTAAGCAAGGCAATCATATTTATCTTCTGGATTTATTTCATGAAGCTAGGCGAGAGAGCAGTTTGCCTTTTCTAGAATGTTACATATTTAGGATCCTACAGTAAGTAGCGTTTGAAGATCGGCTTCTTTCACTTGACAAGCAACTGAGGTTCTCCATGTAATTTCATAGAGATGAAAGCTATGAAGCTCACTTCTTTTTATTAAGGTATTATTGATACACACTCTTATGAAGGTTTCACATGAAAGAATGTGGATTCACCCATATTATCGTGCTCCCCCCATACCCCATTGCAGTAACCGCCCATCAGTGTAGTCAGATATCACAGAGTCACTATTTGCCTTCTCTCTGCTACACTGTTTTCTCCATGATCACACACCATGTGTACTAATCATAATACTCCTCAGTCCCCTTCTCCCTCCCGTCCCCTCCCCTTTGGTAACCGCTAGTCCCTTCTTGGAGTCTGTGAGTCTGTTGCTGTTTTGTTCCTTCAGTTTTGAAGCTCACTTCTTTTTATATTTTTTATGGCTGTGTTTCAAAAAGCATCACTTAAAAAATAAGTAGGGAGCCAGATTTGGCCCAAGGGCTATAGTTTGCTGACTCCTGGTTTAGGCTTATCTCTTTTTAGCACTGGATAATATTTTATTGCATGGATGTACCACAGTTTATCCATTTATCAGTTGAAGGATATCTTGGTTGCTTCCAAATTGTAGCAGTTAAGCTGCTATAAACACTTGGGTGCAGGTTTTTGTGTGATCAAGTTTTCAACTCATTTGGGTAAACACCAAAGAGCGTAATTGCTGGAATGTGTTTTATGAGCAACTTGCCGAGGTCTTCCAGAGTGGCTGTGTTGCTCTGCATTCCCACCAGTAATGAGAGTTCTTGTCCAGTCTTGTCAATAATTGGTTTGTCAGTATTTTGGAGTTCAGCCATGTGGATGGGTATGCAGTGGTATCTCGTTATTGTTGCATTTTCTTTCTCCCTGAATTATAGCCCGTAAGGTTACCACGTTAGAGATTCTGGGGCCACACATCCTGCCACTTGGAGGAATCTTAGATAATAAGGACAACATCTAGACCTAATTATTTAGCCAAGAGTCAGGAACACTGGGTTCAGGTCCCTTAATCCAGCTAACTCTGAAAACCCTACCCATCTCTTTATACACTTTGTTTACATGGGTTAACAGATTTCCCTTCTTAGTTAAGGTAGTGTAAGTTAGGTTTCTGACACTTGCAGCCAGAGTCCTGACCTGTATAGAGAGCTCTTGATTCTCGGGACTGGCTGCAGGCTCTGGAGGGGCAAATCGAAGGTCTGCAGCACAGTACCCTGCCTTCAACTGTGGCTGGAATCCCTTCTGCCTTCCCTATACAGAGAAAAAATAGTACAATATTGGCAGGAGTCGGGGAGGGGCAGTCAGAGGGTGTGTGCAGTTGGGGAGGGACCTGGGAATCTGCTTTGTGACTGGAATTCAAGTATTTTAGCCCCTTTCACTCTCTGAGATGTTCTGGCATCCACGCCTGAGACTGAGCCTTTGGGACGCCATTCACTCCGTGAATCGGATTGACTTGGCACTCCCCAAGACTCACTGATGATTTCCTTTCCTAGGTTTTTCACTACTCCCCCATCATTCACCACCTCCCACAACTCTGCTATGTGTCCTCTTCATTCTCAGTACGTGTGGGTTATTCCAGTTACTCTGGCTGGATAACAAGTTACCCCAAAACTTGGTGGCATAAACTAGCCATTTATTGTGCTCATGGATTGTGCGGGTCCAGAGTTTGGACAGGGCACAGCAGGGCTCCACGGTATATGTCGATGCAGGATGGGGACTGGAGCCATCTGAATGCACGCCCAACGCATGCCTGGCAGTTGCTTCGTGGAGGCCAACTGGAGGCTGACATAGCTGGGGTTCCAAGGGCATCTCTGTGTATTATGTGTCTTCTCCGTAGTCTTTCCAGTATGGTGGCTTCAGACTAGCAGGGCTTCTGACATGTCAGCTCAGGCTCCCAAGGTGCACGTCCCAGGAGAGAGCCAGGCAGAAGCTGTGTTGCCCTTTCTAACCTGTGCAGTCACTTCTACCATTTTCTTCATTAGAAGCAAGTCAGTAAGGCTGGTCCACATGCAAGAGAATGGGAATTAGATTCCACTTGTTGTGGAAATAATGCCACAAAATTTGCAGACACATTGTAAAGCTACCATGTTGGTTTGTCTTAAAAAATGCCACCCTTTTTAGAGGGGTTTCTGAGTCTAAATAAAGCTGTATGTATTCAAATTCACCATTGCTGTCTAGAAGTCTAACTGGGTTCTTGAATTCTTTATTTGGATGTCTCACAGACATGTCAAACTTAATGTGCCCACCAATCCTGTCCCTCATTTTCAGGGTATAGCACACCACTATTGACCCAGTTGCTCAAGTCAGAAATTAGGTGTCAGACTTGGTTCCTCCAGTCCTGTCATCCTCCTCCTACCATCCATCAGGAAGTACCATTGATTCTACCCCTAAAATATATCAAGAATCCAGGTGGGCTGGTTCAATAGCTTTCTACAGTTTCCCTCTTTCAGATACTGCCCTGGCCAGTACATTTTCCACAGTTACAAGAATGACCCATACATGGCTGGTTTGGTATGAATTGAAAGGAGACCTGGTGGAGACAGTACATGTTTGCACAACCTTTTGGACTCAGCATGTTTGTAATTGGCTAACAATCAGGTCTTTCTGGCAAACTGAGTGACCAGACCAGAATGTCCTTCGGGATGCTTTTGGAGAATAATGGCAAGGTTTTATGTAGTGACCCATTTCCCAAACCCCAAATTAAGATAAATATGCTAAGAAGTAGCAGAGTACTTAGGGTTCAAATAATGATCACTTATGAAACCCCTTTTATGTGAGCTATATACTTCATCCTGTTTAATTCTGACAGAGGTACACCAGTATAAATAGCTGCCTCTTCAAACATATTTTCTGTAGTTATTTAACATTTAGTGGAGGTGGGAGAAAATTATTTTCTGTTAATAAAAATTGTGTAACACAACAGATGCATAGATTCCTACTGGCAGAAGCAGTGAGTGCTCTTTAAAGGCTTATGCTTATCCACACGCAGACACAACTCTCAGGACCAGTCCATTTTCCGCTATTATTCTGTCGCAGGTTTTCCCTAGCAAGTGTCTGAACCCACACATTGGCTGGTGTATTAAGGGTTTAAGTTTAGTTAAGCCACCTACTCCCTGTAAACACCCTTACAGCACGCAGTATTTCAGGCGACTACTGAGGCAGACCTAGGTCTATTTAACTGCAAACTTTTTCACTTTTCCACTTAAGGTTCTTGTACTGGGAATAGGCTCGCTCACTGTGTTTCACCCAATTATTTAGTAATGTTGCAAGTCCCTGATAAGTTTAGTGTCCTGGACAGTCCCATTAAGGAATCTGCCAAAGGGAGAATAGTATTTAATAGATTTGCAGGAAATTTACATTTGAATGTTGTTCCTTTGGAGGGTAAAAATGCTGAAAGCCTCAGTGAATTCCAGATGGGAGCCATGGAGCCGAATCTTACCATGTATATATAAAGGAATGATGTTGACAGACCACATACTTGACATATGGTACAATTTATTCATTTAAGCAAATTATTTTTTTTGCTAAGGATCAGGCTGTCTCTAGTAATGCTGCATGTTCTAGACGAATTATTTTAAAGATGTAAGCTATTACATTTTTCATTAAAATTGAACAAGCTGTTAAAATTGCTACAGTGAATCACACAGAAGCTTCCCTGTACTATGTTAAACAAACAGGTTTTGCAGAGAAAGCACCAGAGCAGTCAAGGCCACAAAACTATATTTGTAGTAAAGGAACCTAAACCTTAGTCCTCTGTTTAATCCTCATTCCCCAAAAGAGTTACACTTCCAAGTGATGCCATTTTCCAGTCACAATTTTGAGCTGGAAATCACAATTGCAGCCTTCAATAACTGCCCTCACGGCTATCGTACACATTACATTAAAATAAAACCATGTGATTTTGTTCTTTTAACACTAAACTGAAGGGTTAACTGAAATCAAGAGAAGTGAAAGAAAATCAAGCTCAAGGTCACGCTTTCTCTAACAGGTGGTATCATTTTACTTTTATTGATACATTAATTTCCATAAAGTGCAGTAACAAAATAAGAAGAAAATAGCTTTGGAAGCCTATATACAGCTCTGAGAACAAGATAACATACTGGTTATATTCTTGATGGCCTTTTAACTCTGTAGAAGTTGTTACATTAAAATTTTAGTGATCCAGATAAATTAATGATCTTCTCTTTGATCAATCTAGTATTAAGGAGTATGTAAGCTTGCTAGCTTATTCAATAAGACAGGTTAGATTAAAGGGAAAAATGTATGTGTTATAGACTGAATCCAGATACGGTCAGGTGCTGAGCATTATTCCTGGCTTCGAAATAGGATGTATCTGTTTCATCATCTGGCTGGGGTATGAAAGGCATAGTTTGATGCTGCAGATTTTCCCAGTCTACGTCACTGAAGAGAGGATGATGTTTTAGTTCTTTGGAAAAATACAAAACAAAACCACATTATGACAATATCACCTAAGTAATTAACGTTCTACAGGAATTAGGAAGAGAGCAACTCACGTATCTCACCCTACTTTATTAATACGCCAGCATCACAGACATTTATTTAATGTCTCTGTATTCAACCACATATTTCACAACAGCACACACACTTGTCAGTCATTCTGTGTATCACTTGGCACATGACAGGTGCCTGGTCTGTATTTGTCAAACGAGTGAACGATCTGCCTTAACAGAAGCCTAGCTTTCTCAATGCCTCCATTTTCTCACACAGTCCCTGACTTGAGGTAGAAGAGAGCTTGGCTCACTTCCTGCTCCCCCATAGAGCCTCCACACCACTGATCTTCCAGGATAAATGTCCCATTTCTCATTCCAAGGCCTTGACGCATGTGTGCATCTCTGCAATCCTTAGCGCTATCCATTGCCCTAGAGAACGTTAGCAGGAAATTCGTCCCCTATCCCCCACCCACCCCGCCGCCTTCCCTTTGCTCCCTCCTTCCTCATGGTGAGCTCCGCACGTGCACTGAGGACTCCTCTGACACAGCCTCTTCTTGGGTCTCTGGCTTCTGCGGCTTCATGCACTTGCGGTTCTATGACACACTGACTATTGAGCAGTCTGGCTACACTTAAAAGACCTCACCTCTGCTCACCTGTTTAACTACATGTTCAGTACCTGGCATCTTTCCTATTTCCTTCCACCTGCTAAATGAAAATACACTCTTTTGATCATATGTGATATTTAGTTGCTAGACATAAGCTCTTCTCTCCTCAACCCTTCACTTCACAAGACAATGATAAAGACATTGGCAACATATTAAGTGACGATTAAAGCATTAATTTGTTCGAAAAAAAAACCTCACAAAACACACAATCAAATTTACAGATCATATTGAGAGAAGACTACACAGGCAGGGAAGAATTATGTATTGGGGCGACAGGTTGGCAACCAATGTTCACAACTTGGTTCTTCCCTCA
The DNA here is from genome assembly GCF_030020395.1 of Manis pentadactyla. Lineage (NCBI taxonomy): Eukaryota > Metazoa > Chordata > Mammalia > Pholidota > Manidae > Manis > Manis pentadactyla. The sequence continues at coordinate 113,302,976 of NC_080021.1, read as the reverse complement.
ACTAAAAGACTGGTCGTGATAAATGATCAAATAGCAAAAATAATTCACATCCAGAGAATCTGTCTCCTAATTGTTCAAAATAAGTAACTGAGCATGGATTACTTTAGAGTTACTCATACCAGTGACCAGTGACTCTAAAAACTGTGATATCTCGATGTGATGTGATGTTCTATGACCCTCATCATAGCCGTTTACTTAAACTGAACTCACAAAGGAATTTTAATTCTAGTTTAAGATGAACTAAATAGTTGCTGGAGCAACTGTTTATTAACTGAAGAATACCCCTAGCATCTGGTTCACTCTGTAAACTGTTCATTAAACAAACATCCCAGGTCACTGGTAAGAATGCATTTCTTCTGTCTCTACTTACTTTGAGCAAACGATAGTACATTAGAGCCATTCTCTAAGCAACAGAGTCTCAGCGTGGGCACAACGGACATTTGGGCCTGGACGACCGCTTGCTTTGGGCCCGTCCTGTGCATAGCAGAATGCTGAGCAGAATCCCTGGCCGCTACCTACTAGGCACCACCAACAGCTGTGACAACCAAAAATGTCTGTAGACAATGCCAACTGTCCTTTGGGGAGCAAAACCACGCCACTTGAGGACCACTCTTCTAATGTAATTTTTAGAGCTGAGTTTTCAAAAGTCTGCACTCTGACTTTACACAGGCTTGTTTTCTCAAATCCTACTCTGCCCAGAGGTCTTCCTGGCCATTCCCTGTCAAAACTCTCCTGCCACCGCTTCACATCCTCTGACCTGGTTTCTTTTTTCATAGTACTCACCACTAGGTGGCAGGAGGTCACGGTAGTATTTGTTTACTAAAGTCTTCCTACTAGAAAGACAGTTCTAGGAGGACAGGGGTTTGAGTCGGCTCATCTCTAGGATACCGCCCATAGCAACATTGCCTGACACCTAGCAGTCATTCTGTGGGATCTGTTAAGTAAATCACTAAACTGGATCTTACTAGAGGGAACACCTTGAAGCTGATGCAAGTGACACATAGCGAAAGCTCATTTTTCTGTATGTACAAAATCATTTCTACTTCATGTGGAATATATTTACGACATAATGCTTATTTGTCTCTCTCTCTCTATATGCCTTGTTAGAAAAAGGATTTTAAGGTAGCTGCTAATGAGATTCACTCGTTGCAAAACTGGAGTTTTATGTACCCCCTGCATTGGAAAAAATCATTGAATGGGTCACAATGTACCAAATTTGTCTTATTTGAGGCAACCTGGCACTTGATGTATGTGTCAACCAATAATGGCATCAGAAATGAAGCAGTAAGAAATTAGAAAAAAGAGTTGTGATAAAAACATCTGCTGTATTTGTCAATGGTTAATTTTATCTGGCTTTGAAAAACCTAAGACACTGACAAGATTGTTTCAGGTCCCTGCTTGAGATTAATAAAATTCAATGAGTGAATATCACAACCTGACTGCAGTAAATCCCATTTTAATGCAGAATAAGGGCAAGTATATCAGTGTATACCTAGAGGGCAAAAATAAACTGAAAAATTTTTTAGCCAAAGGCAGTGAGCCATCTGCAGTACTGTACTAGTACGTGATACCATTATTAATATTCACCCCTTGAAACAAATCAAGGGTAAATAAAGGGTTCATTTCAACACAAAACATTACCTTTCATTCCAGCTCTCATTGTATCATCAATGGTTAAAAGTATTTCTACTGCACTCTGAGCATTTTCAGATAACTTTTCTTCACCTGCAGGCCAAGGGATATCTACAAATACAAATAAGCTTGTTAACCAGTGTTCAGGACAATAATACACAGAGGTAAAAGAACCTATCTTAACAGAAAAGGAATCACCTCTTTTCAGAATATTCTGGAACACTTGTTGTGGTGTTTCATCATTGAAAGGGGGAATTCCTGTTAGAAACTCAAACAAGCAAACTCCAAGTGCCCACCAGTCCACTGCAGGACCTGGAATTTAAGAGGAAGAAGTAGCTGAGCTTGCAAGCATTTTCTACAAACGTTTGATCAAGGCATTCGTTTCCTCAGACCTTCTTCTAGCTTCATAACGTTCAAAAAGCCAAATGCCCTTCCTTTAAGTAATGTGGCAATTACTTCCCTTCTCTGTTTTCCAACACGTTCAGCATTTACACAGCTGGTTAAAGAAAAGTTAAAGCTATCTTTTGTCACTTATTATAATAACCTGTGATATTATGCTTACTTATTCTAAATCCTAAAACATAATCAAGGAATGTACTTAATCTACAGACTCTTCTCTAAAATACAGTACTTCTCAATTTCAAGTCAGGAAACAGTAATGTTTAGATGATTCTGTACACTGCTTGTTCACAAAGGTATGAGATGAGGTAGGAACATCTATCCGAATTCGAGGATACGTGGTAACTTAGGGAAAGCCTTACACTGTTTTAGTGTAGCTTTGCTCCTTTTAAGAATATGGACAACTTCATTTAACAAAACATATTCACTTAAACTATGGTTTGAGGAGGTAACTAGGAGATAGGTCTTAATAGTAAAACTGATTTCTAAATAAAATCTTTATCGGAAGTATCCTTTATATACAAAGATGTTTAAACAACTATTTTTAAATATGACCTTATAATCTGGTTTATGCTTTCATTTAGTTCTATGAGTGAAGTGTTTCCTAAGCAAAGGTTAATTTCAGTCTAAAAATGATTATCTTCAATATAAATTAGAATAGGAATTCCAGTCTAGTACTACAATTTCCTGAAAATTAGTCTTTAAAATCAGTTTCACAAAATTCACGACTGTGGTTAACCAGCTGCCACCATTCCATTTTTAAAATAGGTAGTTTTAAAGTGTGGAATCTGCATTGTGAAATCTGCCATTAGGAAAAAGAATTGCATGCATTTAGAGTGCCTTTTCCCATCCTCCCTAAGAAACACAAGATGCAAATAGTCTATAGGCTTCTATTACTAGAGTAATCAGTATAAGAACATATGAACCACTTCAGTTAGTAGTCCTTTAAAGCAGCACTGAGAAAGGAGTTATCCCACTGGATTAGATAATATAACCGCATAACAAAAAAGTAGGAAGAAATCAGGACAAAAACATTTTTATTTATTTTACTTATGTTAGAAATTAGGACCCTTTTCCAAGCTCAGCCAAAGTATATGTATGTCAATAACATACATGATTTCTCCAAGGATCCGTCACACACACACATACACTTGAGTCGAAGTCTAATAAGATCACATACTGTGGTAAATCATAACAAATAAATATCATTAGCCAGAGAAATAGAACAAACTTGTCTTATACTACTGGTTTTCTAGTTCAAAACCCACTTCTGTAATTTGTATATTGATACTGTTTTACCTCTATTTTCTAATAATAATGGAACAAAATGGTTTGGAAATATCAAGCCCTTTTGTAGCTGCTGATTTTAACATTTTTATCAAGCCTATTTCCTAGGCTGCAATAAAAATTGCTGTATCTTCATTCTCTGCTACCTTTAAATGCTATAAAGAATTGCTACATTGCCTGTTTTTGTTTTCATGGAGAAGAACAACTTCTCTGGATGTCTTTCTGCTCAGAAGACATAAGATACTCATTTTTGTATTTCATGAGTGAGTTGAAAGGGAAAAAGCTTTTTATGCAATGTGATCTGGTTACACTTTGCTCAGTTTAATGTGCTTTGCAATATTACTTTAGGGAGATGCTCACTCACCAGAAGCCAGAAATCCTGCATTGAAGAAAACAGCAGTTAGGTACACTGCACTAACATGATGAGTTCATTGTCACACCACCCATTGAACTGGACACTAGGTGTTATGCCAGATGTAAGGGATTACAAAGATGAGGACACAAAGAGCTTTCCCCAAGGAGCAAACGGCCTACTCTGAGACAATACAGATAACTTCAATACAGAGTTAAGAGAGACGAAACAGACATGTACATACACAAGAAGCTATGGGAAACTCAGGCCAGAGTTCCTCAGTCCGCTCGGCTGAGGCAGAGCACCAGCAAAGGCATCAGAAGTCTCGGCACGATCTTTACAAGTAGGTCAACTGAAGAAAGAGAAGAGCTGAAGAGACTGCCCCTGGGGCCTGGCGTTTGGGGTAAGATGTAGCAAGGAGGGAACTGTTTTTGTTTTTGCTTTCTAAATTGTTCCTCTAAGTTTCTTTGCATTCTTTTTGTTTTAGAAGCTATGTATCAAATTACTTTTATAGAAAATAAAAATTTAAAAATACACCACTGGACAGCTGAGGTAACTAGATGTCCCCCTAGAACAGTATCAAGGTGCTGTAAAGTAAATCTTTAAATTTGAATCTTACTTTCACACTGTATCTATGTTAAGAGAAATGGAAATTATAATACAAAGGAAATGAGTTGGCAAGTCTGGGACTTGGCAAAAGGGACACTGCACAAAAACCACTCACGTGCCCAGAGGACCCTACTTGTACTAAAGGTGTCAACTTTCAACACTGTGCAGATTATTCCCAAGGCTTAGTGAGTGCTGCCAAGGAATTCTCCTGCGTGCTAAGCAGAAGGAAAACTCACTATAGTCTTAAGAAATTTTCTTAAGCTTTTGTAGAGGGAACAAATATAACAACTAATTATAGGTAGAATGATGTAAATTATTTGAGTTTTAATAAAGTATGGAAGTGAATAACTAATTCTCCATAATTGATCAAGGCATGCTTTATGGAACAGGTGGCATTTGAACTGATGATGAGATGAGGAGAAATCTGACAGGAAGACGACTGGGGACTGGCTTTTCTAAACAAAGTACATGTGTGCACAGTAAGGAAAATCTGAAACTAGATGTGTCTAAAAAGTGGAATGGGAAGCCTGTAAAGAGCTTCTTTGAGAGACGAGGCTGGTGTAAGAGCTAAGCCTCAGACGCCAAGGCCAGTAATCTGGACTTCATTTCGCAGGTAGGAAGGAGCCTCCGCGGTGTTTCAAGGAGGGAAGCAGCATGAACCGTGTTACATATTAAGAGGACAAATTGGTGGCAGTGCTTACAGACAGTAAAATGACATTGAGGGGCCAGAAAGCAAGCTGTTACATTAATGAAAAGGAAAGGCGAGGTTCCTATGGAGCATGTGGCAGAGGTAACACGGTGAGGACAGACACTTCAGAGCTGTAACTGACGTGACTTAAATGCCCAAATGAAGGGACAATGACTGTGTCACTACAAAGATGGTGAAATTGTGAGAGGCGCAAACTAGACAAAACCAGCGCAGTCCCGAGGCTCAGCATCCCAGTGCCCAGAACACTGCTGCCTGGAGGAAGTCAGCAAGTCAGCATTAGAGGTAGATATCTGGGCACCATCCAGAGATGTGACAAGTGGCACCATGGGAGTGATGAGATTAACAGGGAGCACGTGTAGGGAAAAAAGGCAGAAGGCAGGATCTTGAATGTGGATGTTTCGCAGAGAGCAGGGAGGAGCTGAGGAGAGCTGCAGGGCTAAGAGGAATGAGGCTGGGAAGCAGTTGCCTGACATGACCCTAAGGACACCAATGGTGACTGTTACTGATAAAAACGTTTTCACGAAATGGCAACAACAGGACTGCCAGAGCCAAAATCATCAGGCAAAGAGAACAGGCAACCTTGGAGAGGTTAGGTGGTGAAGGGACGACAAGTAGAAACTTATTTTCGGCTTAAGAGGAGAGGCAGCAAAGGAAAACAGAACGTGTGGCGAATGGGGAGGGAAAGATGAGAGAGATGGCCACCAAAGGAGCCCAAAGACAAGGGGAATAATGGACATCAAGGCGGGGAAGAAGAGTTCCTGATGGGGTGAATTATGTCCTCCTGAAAAAAGCAGGTGGATTCTAACCGAACGTGGCAGTTGGAAACAGGAGCATTGCAGATGTACCTCATTAGGTTAGGATGAGGTCCTATTGGAGGGGGGCCGGGGCCCTGGGCCAATACGCCTGGTGGCCGGGTAAGAACACAGCCATGCAATCAGAGAGACACACAGGGAGCGCTGTGTGCAGAGGGGCACTGGGCGGTGCGTCTGCTAGCCAAGGATGCAGAGATGGCTGGCAAACCACCGGAAGCCAGGGAGAGGCAAGGAAGGATTCCCCTGCAGCCTTCAAAGGGAGCACGGTCCTGTGGGCACCTTGACTTCAGACCTTCAGGTTCCAGGATGGTCAGGCAATACATTTCTGTTGTGCTGACCCACCCAGCGTGTCCTAGTTTGTTACAGTAGGCCCTAGGAAACCAATACAGCTCGGCTCAGAATGTGGGCAGGGACAATTCTTCAGAGTGAGGGGGAAAAGAAGGCAGGTGAAAAGGCCATCCTTTTATTCCTATACTGCATTTGGAATGATGGCTCATTTCGGGCTCAGCCCTGCTGGTGAGGGTGAAAGTGACGGTAAGCTCTAAACAGGAAGAGGTTCTGGGGACCAAACCCCAATTTGGTCCAACTTTGTCTGCAGGAGCCCAAAGTAGAGCAGACCTGAGAACACATTTAGGACAAAGATAACAGAGCAGGTAGAAGGTGGGGCCTCTCTGCATCACTGAGGCTGAACCAGAAGGGAAAAAACAAATGGCTGCCTGTTTTCTTTTCCCATAATAACTGCCATATATGTGAGAGAACAGTAGTCCACAAGTTCATTTTCTTTTACTTTAGGTAGTCTGAGTACCAAAGAAATATAAAACAACTTTACCTCAAAAAAAAGCAAGTATAGTGATAGCAAATACTTAAAAACTCAGGACACACATGCCTTACCGTGGGCCCTGCCGAGTAACAGCTCAGGTGCCAGGTAGTCTGGGGTCCCTAGGATTCGCCCATCCTCTACTGGGGCTGCCCCTCTTCTCACGCTCTTCGGGGTTCGGAATGGAGTTCCTAACTTGATTTGATTTGGGGTCTTCTAATTTAAAAGGAGTTTAAGAGGAAATAAACATCTTAAGGCCTTTTATAGTGAACAGAAATGATAAAACCAAAGAAAAGCTAGGTTCCTGGGCCTTAAAGATATACTCAAATCCATGATCAGTTTTGAAAATAGACTCATAACTAATTATAATGAAGGAAAGTCCTGATATCTAATGAAATCAATAGCTTATATAATACCAATTATTTCAGTAAGATCTGGATATGCAAGAAACAATGAAAAAAACCCACAAGAAAAATTTCTTGATAGCATGGATTAATACAAGCTTAAGGGCAGTCACCAAGGGAGGCTGTGGATGACAAATAATTACATTCTTATTACAACACATAAAACAGAACTACACATAAATAACTTCTTATGCTAACCGGCATTTAAAGTTTAAACATATTTTGCCTCACAGGGCTCTGCAAGACCAGTAGGGCCGACACCGTTCTCTCTACAGACAGATGGGAAACTGGCTATGAAGGAGAGGGGTTTCTAAGTCGCTCATGAGGCTCTGCATAGAAAACCCAAGTCTTGTAACCCTATTTATTATACTTTCTATATTATAATGTCTCTCCAAAGGAAGAAAAAAAGGAAACTTTGGATTTATTAAAACAAAGGCTTAGAAAATAAAAACAAAATAAGATTTGAAATACACCTACTTCAACTCTTTTCTACAAAGACAAGAGACAATTTAAGTATGTCCTTAGAGGGCAGTGAAGTGGAGTGGACTTTAACTTTGTATCTCACAGTCACTGGGATCAAGTGAAAATATACAACTGTAATTATGAAAACATGTGACTGAAAATATGTCAAAGTATACAGAGCAACACAAATGAAGGAAGCATTGTGGTTAGGAATAAACATTACTGCCAGCTTTGCTTTCCTGCATTAAGATTTCCAACTATCCATAAATGCCCAGCAAGCAGAAATACACGATTAATATCATATAATCTAGCTGAGAGGCAAGTGCCTGGCCTTAACAGTTTATTTTTCTGAACCCTAAAACACAGAGTGTTAGAAAGTGGTAACATACCTGATGTGGCATATAGGATCTTCCTTTTTGGATAGGGCTTACAGCCATGGGATAGGAGCCACTATAAGCACACGAAAGAGTCATTGCCTGTGAAGAAGAAATACTCATTTTGGATGGTTCTGAGTTACTGGATGCATGAGTGTGACTGTTAAAACTTCGGAAAGCTACAGCATTTCTTTTAGAGAAGGCTCGTATTTCCAACCCCTCCGAAGAAGGAGCTAACGTATTTTGGTTACTGTCTTGGGCAGCAGGATTCTCATCACCTTCTTGCAAGGGACTTTCCTGGCATCTGGGTGATACGGTGAGTAGGTCTTCAATATTTGCTTCTTTAAATGAGGATTCTTTGATGCTTTTATCTGGATCTAAGGACTGCCTTTCTAATGGAATTCCCATTATAGAAATTCCAGGAAAAGATGAATCCGAGTCCATAGAAATATTTTTAGGAGCTCTATCATCATCAGAACATAGAAAACTAGAATTTGAGTAGTCCTTCTTCTTATGCTCGTTGCAGTCTTCATCCAGCTCACACATGAGGTTTTTGGCTATCATTGGGATAGGTGATTTTTCTGGTGTCTGTTGTTTATCAGTAAAAGAATGAACCATTTTCTTATTAACACCATCGTTTCGCTGACCTGTATATACCGATAGCTTAAGGTCCTGGACGTCAGTTGTTAAGCCTGTACTTTGATTTGCACAACAACCTCTCATTTCATTACTATGCTTATGCTCTGTACAATTTTTTTTATTCTGTATAATTTCCTGACAAGGACTGGAGTCAACTAACTCAAAATTTCTTTTCAAGCTTCTTTTCACAAGGTGTTCCTCAGTCACGTCACCAGAATCCACAGCCCACTGATGTGACTGGTGCAAACCAGACTGCCTTGTGTCAGCGTCCATCTTAATATTTAGATGCAGTTCTCTTGCTTCCCAAGAAACCTCCCCAGAGAAGCATTTTTTGGCCAAGTTCACAAAAGCGCTCCCAGAGGAGGGAACAGCGCTGCTGTTGTGGATGGCAGAAAGCCCTAACCCAAGATCCTTCCTGTTGAAACTTTGGCTCTGGGTGGCATTTGTAGAATGTGGACATGAAGGCTTTTCAGTTGTATTCCAGCTCAACATTGTGGAGCCCAGTGTATTGTCACTTTCCTAAGGTGAGAAAAAACTTTTTAGTTATGTGAAGCTGAGATTCTTTTTGTTTTTTGCCTTTTTAAAAAATTGAAGTGTAGTTGATAAACAACAGTCTATTGGTTTCAAGTATACAGCATAGTGACTTGACAGTTATCTACATTATTTAAAAAGAAAAATGCTCACCCCAGCTAGTATAGTTACTGTCTGTCAACAGAAAGATATATATGCTGTATTTTCATTCCCGTGAATAATTTATATTATGATTGAGGTTTTGTGCCTCTCTATCCCCTTCACCTATGTCACCCTAAAGTTGAGATTCCTTAACCTTTAAAACCTCTGTTGACTTAGGTGGGATAAATGACTTCATAAAATATTATGCAACTCATACCTACTTTTCAGTGGAACAAAACAACGGTAACAGAATTAAAAAGCAATACAAACTAGTGTACGTTTATGTACATTATTTTGAGTGAAACACTGGTTTAAAATTCAAATCAACTTTTATAATATATACTTCATAGTGTATTACATGTCATTTAAATAGACCAAAATAACAGGCAACATATTCAAGCAAAATTGGGGATAAGGCAGTATTATGTATGTATCTGCTCTGCAAGGCAGGTATGGATGATTATTCTGAAATGCAAAATGCACCGGGCTTAAAATATAGTTAATGGAAAATTATAGACCAAAAATATTTTAATGTAAACGCATCACTTCTTACAAGTATAAGAAAAACCAAGCTGATGGGATGAAGCTAAACAAATGGTAATTTAAAATGAAGAACCAAAAAAAAAAAAAAAAACCCAAAAGAAAAACAAACCAGGAGTTAAAATCCATGGTCAATAAGATGAATTGATGATGCACTGATAAGAAAATACTTTTCCTAAAAAACTTGAATTCCAAACATCTGCAGGGGCTTGTGTGACCAGAGTTTTGTACCTAATATTGCAAACTGGTGCATGGTCATGAGGATTTTTACAAGATTACTCAATTAGAGCGTCTTCAGTAAACTCTAATAGTCCCTATTTTTGGTATGTGAAAATTACACTTTACTGACTTAGTAATAATAATAATGAGTACTTAGTCATGAAGCAAATGAAAATTCCTGAATTACAACTCACTGAACTGAAAGCAGTACTATAATCCAATCACTGCTTTCCTCAGGTTCAGAGGTGGGAGGAAGAAGGTGAAGCTGTGGATAGTTTGAAATATTATACAATATGCTTCCTTGAATAGAGAAGAAGTGAAATAATAGTAGTAGGAATGGAAATCTGGTTGGTTTATCCTGTGACATATCTTACCTACAGACCAGTCTTTAAGGAGAGAAAGAAAAAAGACCAAGAAACCCTGACTTAAATAAAAAATAATTTGACCTTCTCCTAAAATTCAAATACCCAACAATAATGAATAAACTCATATTATTAAGAATAAGGAGAAAATAGAACACAAATGACTTGATCAAAGGGAATGTTTATTCTTTGTGTTACCATTATTGTAGTCTAACATTACCAGGATTCTATGAAGGAATCTATAAAAATTTTAAATTGTAGTTCCTCTCAGCTTTAGTATTTATTAACCTTAATAGCGTAAAAAAGTAAAAAACAGAGTCTATAAATGAAGTAAAATGAAGTAAATCCGTTCAGCAAGCAATCTCCTTAGGACAGATACTTTTAAAGACACACCTACATTACATCTGTGGTCTACAAGTTATTTCTGACCCAGGAGAGTTACCATTCCATTAAATGAGAAACTGGTGGAAAACAGTGTAGGAGCAAGTATAAGTTCTGAAATAAGATACAGGTTAAAAAAAAGCTCATAAGCTAATGTCTGTGTCATGGTAGGGAATTAAAAAGATATCTATCTAGATGCCTAGAAGCCAAACATTGCTATTGATTTACTGCAAAAATTAAAAAATTTGGATCTCATTATATATCACACAAGAATAATTTCATATCCCAATGAGAAATATTTTGAAAGAATTTGACAGAATATACAGGAAAATGAAGATTACCTTGACTGCCATTATGTAACACTTACATTTCCTTACAGAATTTATACAAAAACATATGAAGTGTTTCTATCATTCCTTTGACATGCATAACTGGTTTTGGGGTGATACACCTCACTCTAACCTGGTGGTCCTTTTCCCATCTGGGACTGCTGTGGCATTCAGATTCCACACTGGATGCGAAGGTGTGGGACTGACTACTGGCACTTGATGTGGCCAGCCTTTTCCTAGACTGGAGGAGATTCGAAGTTAGACACTTCACAGGCATCCTGGGGTTGCACGCAACTGCTTCAAGACCTGTAGGGAAGAGAAAATACTGAAGCTTATGTTAATTCTTCATAATTAAGCTTCTTAATTCTTCACTGAACCTGAGTCTACAGATAACTAGGAAAGTATTAAGTATGCATATCAGAACTATTTCTATGTGAACATTATCCAACCCACAAGGATGGCTTTAGGTGTTTTGGGCATATAAGTTGTGTCCTAATGTTACAAAAAAAAGAACTCTCCATATTCATAAAGTAGAAATCAGGACAAGGGAACAAATTAATAATTAGGAGGAAATCCATTTTAAATATTCATTATCCGACTTAAAACTTCTTGATAAAGGAAATCATCTCACTCATTTGTGAGGAACAAAGGAAAACTGAAGGAACAAAACAGCAGCCGACTCACAGACCCCAAGAAGGGACTAGCGATCACCAAAGGGAAAGGGGTGGGGGGAGAGAGGGAGAAGGGGATTAAGGGGTATTATGATTAGCACACATAATGTAGGGGGGTCACGGGGAAGGCAGTACAGCACAGAGAAGACAAGTAGTGACTCTATAGCATCTCACTATGCTGATGGACAGTGACAGCAATGGGGTGTGGGGGGACTTGGTAATATGGGTGAATGTAGTAACCACAATGTTGCTCATGTGAAACTTTCGTAAGACTGTATATCAATGATACCTTAAGAAAAAATTTAAAAACTTCTGCATAAAGGAGCATTATTGACATGCTACATAGAGCTGAGATACAAGGTTGGAATGTGACCAAATTTACTTAGTTCAATTTGTATTTAAAACTACAGCTTTATTTTAATGGTGAGGGTTATGTGCTTACAGGTGTGAATTACACACATTCATAAGGGAATTTTAAAACAAGTAATAGTAAAGAAGCAAGTAATAGTAATTGGCTAAGTGCAAGCCAGTGCAAGAAGGCAGCGCCATCTACATGACACTTTATCATAGAAATAACAGTGCTAAAAACCGTTGCTCCGGAACTTTATAATTAGACATAATACGAATCATGCTTTCACTGAAGATCATACTATGTGCATGTAAAGATTTCATACGTACATAAAAAGATATGTATATCATTTTTCTTTCCCACAAAGTGTGAACATAATTTTAATCCCAAGTAAGTTCTCTGTCTTATTTATCATTTAATTTATATAATTTAAAAAGTTTAAAAAATGTTTTAATTTAATAAATCTTGGAACTTCAACATTGAAAGAAGAATGTCAAAATCCATCTAAAACAACTGTGTTTTTCACACATAAATCCTCTCAGTGGAATTCCTGAAACTAACAGGACACTGACCCTGATATTTAACAAAACAGCTCAGGTGGTTTTTCCCAGTAATACGGGAACTTGTTTCTAAGTTAATGCCATGTGCATACTGTGCATTTGCTAGTAAGTTTTTTCGGGATCACTGGTCTGACTGGACCATCCCCCTACTTTGGAATTTTGATGGCTCTCCTTTTCGACAGCTTACATTCTATGCTCCCCATGACAACACCTGATCTTTCCCCAGCTACCCGCTAAGCTCCCTTTTCCACTGCACCTGCTACCACTTCTCACATAACACATCGAGTCTCTGTTGTCTGAAGATGGAATATAACTCCATGTGTCCATGCCTTTCTCATGCCTCTATCTGAAATGCCCTTTTGCAATATGCTTAGAGCTATTAAGCTCTGTATTTCTCTTCCTAGGTCCAGTGTGGCTATTGCTCTGTCTTAATTTAGAGCCATTCCTGATTTTTCCAGTTAGCATTTATTACTTTCTGTGCTGTATCACAGTATGCCTCTTGCGGCATTTATTTTACAAGACTGTGACTGTTGTCCCTTTATACGTGTAATCACCACAAAATTACACGTTCTTCTGAGGCGAGGACCTCTCATTCACCTTCATAGCCACTCAAGGGGGCAGCATAATTCTTCACACCTTCCTGCTCTGACTAGATTTAAAAATAACTAAGGAAGATACAATTCCTTCTCCTTAAGAATAAGGCTTAAATAACATCTCCATGTTTTATATTTTAGCAGTTTTCTGTGCATCAAAGATACATATTGTTTTCAGCCATTTTTATTTTCACAGAAGAAACAAGATTGACTGAGTTTGGAGGAAAGGGTCAGTAGATGGAAAATTGTATTTGCAATCAGGACTTGTCTTACCCACTTACTAGCATGTAACTAAATATTTTCAAATATTAGCTTCTCACTTGTAAGAGGAGACAATACTATATAATATATATCTTAGATATGTACAGATTTTAAGACTAATTACTCTTCAGAGCATCATTATTCATATCCCCAAGATGAAGAACATGAGTGCAGAGAATTAAAATGTCCCCTGTTGTTAAGTTATAAAGGGTGAAGATAAGTGCTATGCAAAATGCCCCAATATCCTCCTCTACTATTTGACTTTTGACTTTTATTGTGTGCTGATTTAAAAAATTATATCTTTACTTCAACTATTTCAAAATGTTTTGGAAATAATTTTAATAATGACACAGTGTTAGTTCTACATCCTCTTTTGTAAACTTTCCATTAACCCAGTATGGTAAAATTTACCCAGTGGTCATTCCAATATTATAGCAAATTGAAGAATATCTCATTAACTAGACATTTTATTCTGTTGACACAAAAATCTGCAACGGTCCCTGTCAGAAATGGCACTTACATGACGAAATATAGAATGCCACAGCCTGGTTAAATATTTGCATTTTGATGTTACTCAATTGATATGAGAAATTTAAAAATTCAAAACCATTTTGTTCCTCAAAAGACACACTTAATGGAATGAATTACCATTTTCTTTCTATCTATCTATCTATCTATCTATCTATCTATCTATCTATCTATCTATCTATCTACTATCTATCTATCTATCTATCTATCTATCTATCTATCTATCTATCTATCTAAGTGTCCTAAGTATCATTGATATACAATATTATGATGGTTTCACGCACACAAAACAGCGGTTCAACATTCACCCATATTAGCAAGTCCTCACGCCCTCCATTGTAGTCACTGTCTATCAGTATAGAGAAGTTATAGAGTCATTAGTTGTCTTCCCCATGCTGTACTACTGTCCTAGTGACCTACCTATGTTGTGATTGTGAATAATAGGGCCCCTTAATTACCTTCTCCCTCCCCTCCCACCCTTCCCAACCTTTCCCCTTTGGTAGTAACCACTAGTCCCTTCTCAGTGTTTATAAGTCTATTCCTTTTTTTGTTCCTTCTGTTACACTTCGTTTTTACACTCCATTATACTCACATGATTTTAGTAGTTTGTTAGAATAAGGAGTAGTGTCCTTTGGATCTACAGACATAGCACAAATTAGTTCTTGAGAAAGCTGTGATGTTTCAGAGCTGTGAGTTGAAAGAGCATTTGCAGAGTCTTGATTTTTTCCTGCAGCTGGTGTGAACTGTTATAAAGAGAAAGACAAAAACAAATGCTAAGATCTACTTTATAAAACACCACATAAGTAGGTAATCTGTTAAAGTAACTTAACATGCTTGTTATTTAAAAAAAGAAAAAGGATTTTTAATTATGAATGGTAATCATGAAAGGGCATGTTATGTGGTTTTTCTTATCAAGTACTTACAAAGCCCAAAGAGCTGATGAGAGACAGTATCTGTCCTGGGGTTCTTGAATAATCTTGTCTAGGTTTAGCCATTGATGGTGTAGTAAGGATGTCCATTATATTGATATCTATATATGGGAAGCAAAGTATATGAAATTCTTCAAAAGTGTCAACTGCCATTTTGATTTAAGTCAGTAATCGTCTGTTCTGAACTTTGCTCCTCTTTCTACAGTATTAACTTATCTACAGAATTGGCTTGTGCAAAATAAATGTACCAGGGAAGCCACCATGCCATAGAGTAAACATATGTAATTGAACAGAGAAAATTAAATACTGTATTATCTCTCTTATGTAAGGAGTCTAAAAAAACAAAAGAAAACAAAACCAATCTCACAGAAAATGAAATGATGGTTACCACAGATGGGGTGGTGGTGGGAAAAATGGGTGAAGGGGATCGAAGAGTAAAACAATCTTTTAAATTAAAAAATTTTTAAAGATAAACATTTCCCTATTAAAAAACTTCATTGCTCTGATAGAACAGTCTTGCTCTGGAATGAAGAGAATGCAGTGTATTGACCCAAAGTGTTAGCTTTTTACCGTGTACTTAGTTACTAAAGAGTGTTATCTAACTGGAAACAAAATAATTCCTGGTAAATCATATATTAGAAAAGAAGGTGGTAAAAATAAAAGCTAAGAAAGGAATCAAGATATTAGGAATATAAGTTAAATTTGAACATCAGAATCTATTTAAGGAATTAATATAAATTATGGGCCCCTCATTTTAACTAACATAAGTGTAGGTCAAGATAAAATTGATGCAGATTTTCATCAGGTTTCAGTGCATAACACTGTAAAGTAATTGAACATTCACACATAGTATCGTACTATATTCTTTAGATTTCAACAAAAGTAAGAGAAGTGTAATATTCTGTATGTGGCCTAAGACTTTAAAAGGTACACTGAAAGTTTGAACTTAACAAATTTCCTTTCTACCTCACATTGATGAAATAATGAACAGGTAACAATAAACATCTTAAAGAATGTTTTTCAATTAAGTGTTAAAAAGTATTATGACAATGATATATGGGATATGATTCCAAAAATACAGGCAAAAAGCAAAAATAGAAAAATGGACATCAAGGTTAAAAACATTTGCACATCAAAAGAAAGAATCAATAGAATGAAAATACAACTTAGACTGTGAGAAAATATTTGCAAGTTACTTATCTGATAAGAGGTTAATATAGAGAATACATAAAGAAGTATAACTCAGTAACAACAAAACATTAATAATCTAATTAAAAAGTGGACAAAGGACTTAGATAGACATTTCTGCAAAGAAGATATACAAATGTCCAACATGCTTATGAAAAAATGCTTATGAAAAAATGCTCAACATTAGTGATCAATAAAAATAATTCAAATCAAAACTTCAGTGAAATATACTTCACACCCATTAGAATAGCCATTATCAAAAAAGAATATAAATGTTGGAGAAACTGGGACACTTGTGCATTGCTGGTAGTTATGTGAAGTAGAGCAGCCCCATTAAAAAGACAAAGGAAGTTCTTCAAAAGCTTTAAAATAGAATTACTATACAGTTCAGCAATTCCACACTGGGTATATCCCTGAAAGAAATGAACGCAAGGTCTCTGAGAGACGTTTACACATTCATGTTCACTGCAGCACTATATGCAAGAGCCAAGAGGTAGAAGCAATCCACATGTCTACTGACAAGTGAATGGATACAGAAAATGTTTGGCCTTAAAAAAAGAAGGAAATCCTGGCTCATGGCACAAGATGGATGAACCTTGAGGACATGACGCTAAGTAATACAAAGTCACTCACAAGAAGATCTGTACTGCATGATTCTACTTTCATAAGGTAATCAAACTCACAGATTCAGAAAATAGATTGTGGTTGCCAGGACTGGGGCAGTGGAAAATGGGGTAGAGACTTTAGTTTAACAAGACAAGAAAGTTGTAGAGATCAGTTGCACAGAAATGTGAATGTAGTTAACACTACTTTACTGTATACCTACAATGGTAAATATGGCAAATTTTGTTATGAGCTTTGTTTAACACAATCAAAAAAGAAACAAAAGAAACCAAATTCAGAAATGTCTATATTTTGTTCAAAATGATTGTCATAGCGCTTATATTAACTTTAATGCAGAACATTTGTGAGCGATCTTTAAATCATGAGATGTGAATGAAAAATAAGAAACTTGCAATATAAAAACAATTAAAAATCATCAATAAATCTCCCTAATACACAATATTCCTCATTTGAGATTTTTTCCCCAATATATATATATTTTTTTAGTTTTTTAATTTTGATATCATTAGTCTACAATTACATGAGGAACATTATGTTTACTAGACTCTCCCCTTCACCAAGTCCCGCTGACAAACCCCATTACAGTCACTGTCCATCAGCATAGTAAGATGCTGAAGAGTCACTACTTGTCTTCTCTGTGTTGCACAAGCCCTCCCCGTGCCTCCCCCCACATTATACATACTAATCGTAATGCCCCCTTTCTCCACCCCCCTTATCCCTCCCTTTCCACCCATCCTCCCCAGTCCCTTTCCCTTTGGTAACTGTTAGTCCATTCTTGGGTTCTGTGTTTCCGCTGCTGTTTAGCTCCTTCAGTTTTTTCTCTGTTCTTATACTCCACATATGAGTGAAATCATCTGGTACTTGTCTTTCTCCGCCTGGCTTATTTCACTGAGCATAATACCCTCTACCTCCATCCATGTTGTTGCAAAAGGTAGGATTTGTTTTCTTGTTATGGCTGAATAATATTCCATTGTGTATATGTACCACATCTTCTTTATCCATTCATCTACTGATGGACACTTAGGTTGCTTCCATTTCTTGGCTATTATAAATTGTGCTACGATAAATGTAGGGGTGCATCTGTCTTTTTCAAACTGGGCTGCTGCATTCTTAGGGTAAATTCCTAGAAATGGAATTCCTGGGTCAAAGGGTATTTCTATTTTGAGCTTTTTGAGGAACCTCCATACTGCTTTCCACAATGGTTGAACTAATTTACATTCCCATCAGCAGTGTATGAGGGTTCCCCTTTCTCCACAACCTTGCCAACATTTGTTGTTGTTTCTCTTTTACATGGTGGTGGTCCTTACTGGTGGGAGGTGATCTCTCATTGTGGTTTTAATCTGTATTTCTCTGATGACTAGCCATGTGGAGCATCTTTTCATGTGTCTGTTGGCCATCTGAATTTCATCTTTGGAGAACTGTTCAGCTCCTCTGCCCATTTTTTAATTGAATTATTTGCTTTTTGTTTGTTGAGGTGTGTGAGTTCTTTATATATTTTGGATGTCAACCCTTTATCAGATCTGTCATTTATGAATATATTCTCCCATACTGTAGGGTGCCTTTTTGTTCTATTGGTGGTGTCCTTTGCTGTACAGAAGCTTTTCAGCTTGATATAGTCCCACTTGCTCATTTTTGCTTTTGTGTGCCTTGCCCCGGGAGATATGTTCATGAAGAAGTAGCTCATGTTTATGTCCAAGAGATTTTTGCCTATGTTTTTTTCTAAGAGTTTTATGGTTTCATGACTTACATTCTGTTCTTTGATCCATTTTGAATTTACTTTTGTGTACGGGGTTAGACAATGATCCAGTTTCATTCTCTTACATGTAGCTGTCCAGTTTTGCCAACATCAGCTGTTGAAGAGGCTGTCATTTCCCTATTGCATGTCCATGGCTCCTTTATCATATATTAATTGACCAAATATGTTTGGGTTAATGTCTGGAGTCTCTATCCTGTTCCACTGGTCTGTGGTCTGTTCTTGTGACATTACCAAATTGTCTTGATTACTGTGGCTTTGTAGTAGAGCTTTAAGTTGGGGAGCGAGATTCCCCCCACTTTATTCTTCCTTCTCGGCATTGCTTTGGCTATTCGGGGTCCTTGGTGGTTCCATATGGATTTTAGAATTATTTTTTTCCAGTTCGTTGAAGAATGCTGTTGGGATTTTGATAGGGATTGTATTGAATTTGTAGATTGCTTTAGGCAGGATGGCCATTTTGACGATATTAATTCTTCCTAGCCAGGAGCGTGGGATGAGTTTCCATTTGTTAGTATCCTCTTTAATTTCTCTTAAGAGTGTCTTGTAGTTTTCAGGGTATAGGTCTTTCACTTCCTTGGTTAGGTTTATTCCTAGGTATTTTATTCTTTTTGATGCAATTGTCAATGGAATTGTTTTCCTGATATCTCTTTCTGCTATCTCATTGTTAGTGTATAGGAAAGCAACATATTTCTGTGTATTAATTTTATATCCTGTGACTTTGCTGAATTCCGATATTAGTTCTAGTAGTTTTGGAGTGGAGTCTTTAGGGTTTTTTATGTACGATATCATGTCACCTGCAAATAGTGACAGTTTGACTTCTTCTTTACCATCTGAATTCCTTGTATTTCCTTGTTTTGTCTAATTGCCGTGGCTAGGACCTCCAGTACTATGTTGAATAACAGTGGGGAGAGTGGGCATCCCTGTCTTGTTCCCGATCTCAGAGGAAAAGCTTTCAGCTTCTTGCTGTTCAGTGTGATGTTGGCTGTGGGTTTATCATATGTGGCCTTTATTATGTTGAGGTCCTGGCCCTCTACACCCATTTTGTTGAGATTTTATCATGAATGGATGTTGAATTTTGTCGAATGCTTTTTCAGAGTCTATGGAGATGATCATGTGGTTTTTGTCCTTTTTGTTGATGTGGTGGATGATGTTGATGGATTTTTGAATGTTGTACCATCCTTGCATCCCTGAGATGAATCCCACTTGATCATGGTGTATGATCCTTTTGATGTATTTTTGAATTCAGTTAATATTTTGTTGAGCATTTTTGCATCTCTGTTCATCAGGGATATTGGTCTGTAATTTTCTTTCTTAGTGGCGTCTTTGCCTTGTTTTGGTATTTGGGTGGTGTTGGCTTCATAGAATGAGTTTGGAAGTATTCCTTCCTCTTCTATTTTTTGGAAAACTTTAAGGAGAATAGGTATTATGTCTTCTATGTCTGATAACATTCTGTGGTAAATCCACCTGTCCCAGAGATTTTGCTCTTTGGTAGATTTTTGATTACCATTTCAATTTTGTTGCTGGTAATTGGTCTGTTTAGATTTTCTGTTTCTTCCTTGGTCAGTCTTGGAATGTTGTATTTTTCTAGGATGTTGTCCATTTCTTCTACGTTTTACTGCTTGTTAGCATATAGATTTTCATAGTATTCTCTAATAAGTCTTTGTATTTCTGTGGGGTCCGTCATGATTTTTCCTTTCTCGTTTTTTATTCTGTTGATGTGTGTATATTCTCTTTTCCTCTTAATAAGTCTGGGTAGGGGCTTACCTATTTTTTTAATTTTGTCAAAGAACCAGCTCTTGGTTTCATTGATTTTTTTCTATTCTTTTATTCTTTTCAATTTTGTTTATTTTTTCTCTGTTCTTTATTATGTCCCTCCTTCTGCTGACTTTGGGCCTCAATTGTTATTCTTTTTGCAATTTCAATAATTGTGACTTTAGACTATTCATTTGGGATTGTTCTTCATATTTGAAATATGCCTGGATTGCTATATATTTTCTTCTTAGTGCTGCTTTCACTGCGTCCCACAGAAGTTGGGTCTTCGTACTGTTGTTGCCATTTGTCTCCATATATTGCTTGATCTCTATTTTAATTTGGTCATTGATCCATTGATTATTAATAAGCATGTTGTTAAGCCTCCATGTGTTTGTGAGCATTTTTGCTTTCTTTATACTATTTATTTCTAGTTTTATACCTTTGTGGTCTGATAAGTTGTTTGGCAGAATTTCAATCTTTCTGAATTTACTGAGGCTCTTTTTGTGGCATAGTATGTGGTCTATTCTGGAAAATGTTGCATGTGCACTGGAGAGGAATGTATATCCTCCTGTTTTTGGTTGTGTAGTTCTGTAGATGTCTATTAGGTCCATCTGTTCTAGTGTGTTGTTCAGTGTCTCTGTGTCCTTACTTATTTTGTTTCTGGTGGATCCGTCCTTTGGAGTGAGTGGTGTGTTGAAGTCTCCTAAAGTGAAAGCACTGCATTCTATTTCCTCCTTTAATTCTCTTAGTATTAGTTTAATGTATGTTGGTGCTCCTATATTGGCAGCATATATATTTATAATGGTTATATCCTCTTGTTGGACTGAGTCCTTTATCACTATGTAATGTCCTTCTTCATCTCCTGTTACTTTCTTTGTTTTTAAGTCCATTTCCTATGATACTAGTACTGCAACACCTGCTTTTTTCTCCCTATTGTTTGCATGAAATATCTTTTTCCATCCCTTGAATTTTAGTCTGTGTATGTCTTTGGGTTTGAGGTGAGTCTCTTGTAAGCAGCATAGAGATGGGTCTTGCTTTTTTATCCATTCTGTAACTCTATGTCTTTTGATTGGTGCATTGAGTTCACTTACGTTTAGGGTGATTATTGAAAGATATGTACTTATTGCCATTGCAGGCTTTAGATTCGTGGTTACCGAAGTTTCAAGGTTGGCTCCTTTACTATCTAACCGTCTAAGTTAACTCACTTATTAAGCTATTATAAACACACTCTGATGTTTCTTTCTCTCCCTTCCTATTCTTCCTCCTCCATTCTTCATATGTTAGGTGGTTTATTCTGTACTTTTTGTGTTTCCTTTGACTGCTTTTGTGAGTAGTTGATTTTATTTTTTGCCTTTAGTTAGTATTTGTTTGTTCTGCTTTCTTTGCTGTGATTTTATTTTCTCTGGTGACATCTACTTAACCTTAGGAGTACTTCCATCTAGAGCAGTTCCTCTAAAATACCCTGTAGAGGTGGTTTGTGGGAAGCAAATTCCCTTAACTTTTGCTTATCTGGGAATTGTGTAATCCCTTCTTCACATTTAAATGATAATCGTGCTGGATACAGTACTCTTAGTTCAAGTCCCTTCTGTTTCATTGCATTAAATATATCATGCCATTCTCTTCTGGCCTGTAAGGTTTCTGTTGAGAAGTCTGATGATAGCCTGATGGGTTTTCCTTTGTAGGTGACCTTTTTTCTCTCTCTGGCTGCCTTTGAAACTGTCCTTGTCCTTGATCTTTGTCATTTTCATTATTATGTGTCTTGGCATTGTCCTCTTTGGGTCCCTTATGCTGGGAGTTCTGTGGGCCTCCATGGTCTGAGAGACTATTTCCTCCCCCAGTTTGGGGAAGTTTTCAGCAATTATTTCTTCAAATACACTTCCTATCCTTTTTCTCTCTTCTTCTTCTTCTGGTACCCCTATAATGCGAATATTGTTCCATTTGGATTGGTCACACAGTTCTCTTAGTATTCTTTCATTCCTGGACACCTTTTAATTCTCTCTGCCTCAGCTTCTCTGTGTTCCTATTCTCTGATTTCTATTCCATTAGTGGCTTCTTGCACCTCATACAGTCTGCTCTTAAGTCCTTCCAGAGATTGTTTTAGTTCTGTATTCTCCCTCCTAACTTGATCCTTTAGCTCTTCCATATTTCTCTGCAGGTCCATCAGCATGGTTATGACCTTTATTTTGAATTCTTTGTCAGGAAGATTGGTTAAATCTATCTTCCCAGGCTCCTTCTCAGGGGTTGTCTGGGTGATTCTGAACTAGATCATATTCTTCTGCCTTTTCATGGCTATAGAGGTCTTGCTTGCGGGTCCCCTTGCCCTCCTAGAACAAAGTCCATGGGCAGTTGGCATATGTGTTAGGTGGGCTTCCTCTGCTGGTTACTTGCACATGGGGAGCAGCTTCTGCTTTTATTTCTTGAACCAACGTGGGCTGGGCAACCATCGGGGCAGCCCAGAGTCCCGCAGGGAGGGGCAGGCACACCGGGTGTGCTCTCCTGTGAGAATGGCAACCCTTAGCGCCTTATCCCGGCTTCCTCTGTCTGTGTGCATGGGCAGGGCCTCTGAGTCTGGCCAGGGCAGCTGTGGAAGCAGCTCTGGGCGGTTACTGTGGGTGTGGCAGCTCTCAGGCTGCTTCCCTGCTGTGGCGGGGCGGCGCTGGAGGGGGAATGGACGGGAGGCTGTGTATCGCCGTGAGGGGCTTCAGAGCTGCGCTGCTTCCCAGGGGGCTGGAGTGCCTGAAGTTCCTCGGGATTCGCAGCTGCAGGGCTAAGTGTGCTGGGACGCTTCTATCCTGCTGTGAAGCCCCTGCCTCTTTAGGACTTTCAAAAAGTACTTGCTTTTCTTTTGTCCCAGGGTTGCCGGCTGCGGCATCATGCTCAGAGATTTTACTGTTCCGTTTCCCTAATATCCAGCACACCACACAATGTGTGTCTGCACTCCTGGTCCGTATGACTAGGGCTGGGTATTTAGCAGTCCTGGGCTTCCACTCCCCGCCGCTCTGAATCCTCTCCTCCTGTCAGGGAGGTGGGGTGTGGGGGGCGCTTGGGTCCCACCGGGCCGCGGCTTGTATCTTACTCCATTTGTGAGGCGCTGAGTTTTCGCAGATGTAGATGTAGCCTGGCTGTTGTACTGTACCTTCTGGTCTCTCTTTCAGGAATAGTTGTATTTGTTGTATTTTCAAAAATACATATGGTTTTGGGAGGAGATTGCCCCTGCCCTACTCACTCCGCCATCTTGGCTCCTCCCTTTTCCAATATTTTATCTGCAACCTGGGGAGTTATATTTGCTGCACAATTTAAAAACTGGCAGGTTTTAGAAAGGCAATGTGATAAACATACAGCATAGCATGGAACATCCCTAGTGGCATCTCGTCTAGCTACCTGTATTCAAATATCCATGTACTCATACATTCACGGAAAGTATGCATCATCAAGTGAAGTGGGATTAATAAAAACTATGAACAGTCTATATCAGCTCGTTAGGTTTTACCTAACACATGAAAAACTTTAAAGTATTCAACGCTTTTTGAAATTTGTCCTTATAGACAAAGAATTGTAGATCTGTACTTTTTTTCAAATAGTTATAATCCCATGGTTTATAATTTGTAAGCTCAATTTTGAATTCCACCATTCAGTTATTTCTATCCACTACCATTCAATACATAATGCACTATGACACCAAGTAAATGAGTTATCATTTATCCGTGTTTCTTTGATAAATGTATGTAATTTCTAGTTTTCCCAATTAGAAACAATGCCCCTACAAATAATTTTGTTCACATATATTGTTCCTTCAAATGCTTTCCTTAGAATAAGTGCCAAAATACAGGTTGCTTGGTCAAAAAGAATTAAAGCCTTTTGTTTCTTAAAACACACTGGTAAATATCCTTTGCAAAGCACTATGCTAATTTACAATGTCTCTAGTAAAACTTACTGTGCTTTTTAGTCTCATTAACATTGGATCTCCAGTTCTCCTTTTTTGGGGGCCAGCTTAATAGTGTATTAAGGTATACATTATTTTTTTAAAATTAACATTTCTCTCATCACTAGTAGTGAAATCAATACATTCTCGTGTGTGTGTGTGTGTGTGTGTGTGTGAATTCTGTGTTCATTTTCTTTGCCTGTTGTTTATCATGTGTATTTGAATAAGTTCTTTAAGGGTTAACTTTTTATCATGTTATAATTATTTTACTCATTTTATTGATGTTTAACTGGTCAGAACAAATTTTAGTAGGAATAAAAAGTCATAAGAACAGAAACTGAGTTCTTTTTGAAGATCCAAAGATCTTTGAGGACCTTTGAGCATTCAAGAATATTTATTCTCATTTTTCATCTTTAACTGAAAAAACTACCATTACACCTCTCTAGACTATCTTGGAACAAATAATCATCAAATTTTATTCATTATAAACTAAAAATGCAAACAGTGGAAGTTAATGAAGCATAGCATCTAAAATTTGTTGGATTTTTAAAAAGGTAACTTACCTGCTGTTTTTCTTACCTCTATTCAAAGTAACTTTGGAAAGGCCAAAATCTGTTAGTTTAATATGACCTTCGTTAGAAATTAGCATGTTATCTGGTTTCAAATCCCTGTGCATACAAAAGACAAGTAGCAGATAACTAAAAAACAGCTAGTGTTGCTAACAGAATTACCAGGGAAAAAAATAGAAGGTTACAGAAGAATCAAATCCTATTTATTTTCCCTAAAATAAGGTACTCATTGGTGGGTTTCAAAGTGCAGAAAACAACTCTCAAAAGCAAACCATCTTTTGTATGTTTGAATCTACAAGCAAGTTAATGGATTTAATGCTAGATTATCTTTGGCATTACTCATTACAGACTCCATTAAAATAAATAAGCTTCATCAGATAAAATAAACCATAAGCCTGGTCAAAATCACATTTACCTCTTTCAAGGAGGGTAAGATTAAGCCTTAAGAGAAAAGCCACATAACCTGATTTTCTTTGCACCAAGCAAAACACTGTAAATCACCTGGGAGTATAAAATGTAGCACTTGGCATGATGGTAAAGGAGTGGAGAAAAGATGCAATATTCTTCAAAATAAAATGGCACCCCACAGTCAAAACAACAAATTGAAAAAACACATGGAGACGAAAAAAACAGTTGACTGTATTTCTAAACTCACAGAAGTTACTACTAAACTTTAGATAACCCAGGTAAATAGGCAAGTGGTAATGCAAATATTTAAGACTCAAATATCTGATACATAATTTGATATACTATGCTTTTTAGTAATAGTTTGGAGAAAAGTCAGTCTTTACCTGTGGATGATTCCATGTCTGTGAAGATAGTCTAGAGCCAATGCTACCTCAGAAATGTATTTCACAGCCATTTCTTCATCAAAATAACCATATATATGAAGGAGGGACTTGACATCCCCACCAATAAGATATTCCATTACCTATCAAAAGGGAATATAAATGTGGCAAACAAAACCACTACTATTAAATTTAATGTGAGCATATTTTTAGCATAGTTCTACAATAGATACATTTTCTTGGTATTACTCAGTATAAATTAATTCCAGGTTTGCTCATGTTGCCACAGGTTTTTCATTTAAATTAAGCTGTTTAAGAATTCAGACTTACAGAAAAGGTATCATAATAGTAGAACGATATCCCATATACTCTTCCATCTAGATTCACTAGTTCTTAGCATTTTGCCACATCTGCTCACTCTTCCTCTCCACATATATGAATATGAAGTAAATATTTACACTAATCACTAATTATGTTAGAAATAAACATAACAACATAATAATATCATTAATCTAAATTTCTTACATGCATGTTTTTTTGTTCAGAATAAGCAGTTTAAAAAATATGGCAACATTAGAAACTGGTATTAATATATATCTTTTAAATTCTTGCTGAAGAGGCGGAAAAAAGATGGCTGTGTGAGTAGTGTGGTGGAAAACTCCTCCCAAAACCACATATATTTTGAAAATACAGCAAACACAACCATTCCTAAGAGAGTGACCAGAAGTAACAGTATACCAGCCAGTCTACATCTGTGAGAACCCAACATCTCACAGAAAAGGGTAAAGTACAAAGCCATGACCCAGCAGGACCCGAGCACTCCCGCCACTGCAGCACACTGGCAGGAGGAAAAGAATCAGAGCAGGGAGGGAGAGGAAGCACAGGACTGCTCAATACCCAGCCCTAGAAATATACCCCAGGAGCACAGACCCACACTGCACAGTGTTCTGGAGATAAGAGGGGAAGAAAAGCAAAGTCTGAGACTAAGATTGCGAATAGGTTCCCACAACTGGCTGTCCTAGGACAAAAGAAAAACAGGCGCTTTAAAAGACATCTCTTTTAAAGGGGCAAGCGTTTAGGAGAAGGAACAGGTGGACAAAATTGTCCTGGAACACTCAGCCCAGCAAGCTGGGAAGTTACAGAAGCTTCAGGCGCCCTAACCCCCTGGTTGGCAACACAGCCCCAAGGCCCCTCACCACGACAAGCAGCCTGCTGTTCCTTCCACCGTGCTGGCACCTGCGAGCAAACCGGCTATCCCGGCCATTGCGGCAGACCAGCCGGAGGGCAGCCTGGCCTACAGCAACTATCCAGCTTAACGCAGAGGCTTCTCCCTGCGCATGGCTAATGGGCCCAGACCCAGAGGCTGCTCCCTGCACACGGTTGACCGGCAAAGACTGCAGAGATGGGCGCTGAGACGAGGAAGCATGAAACAGCTTTGTTCTTGCGGGTGCTGCGCCTCTCGACTGTGACCCCTGCCATCACCCTAGGTCATCCCAAGGGCAACCCCATCCACAGCAGTTTAGGGGATTAACCCACAGGTTGCTCCATGCGCGTGGTTAACTGGCACCAACAGCGGAGAGAGGCATGGTGACCAGCAAGCAGGAAGGGACTTTTTCCTCCCAGCTGACACCTGCGCCACTCGCCTGCCACCACTCCCATTGCTCCAGGACTATGAAAAGGAAGAACCTTGTTCAATCCAAAATCCCTCAAACACCAGAAATCGGGTTTGGTGAGACTGAAATCACAAATCTTCCTGAAAAAGAATTCAAAATAAAAGTCACAAGCATGCTAATAGAGCTACAGAAAAATATTCAAGAGCTTATGGACAAATTCAGGAGGGAGATAATGGAAATGAAACAAACAATGGAGGAATTTAAAAGCAGATTAGGTGAGGTAGAGGAGACAGTAAATGAAACAGAAATCAGAGAACAGGAATACAAAGAAGCTGAGGGAGAGAGATAAAAAAGGATCTCCAGGAATGAAAGAATATTAAGAGAACTGTGTGTCCAATCCAAACAGAACAGGTGGACAAAAATGCATTACAGGGGTACCAGAAGAAAAAGAAGAGATAAAAAGGGATAAAAAGTGTCTTTGAAGAAATAATTGCTGAAAACTTCCACAATCTGGGCAAGTAAATAGTCTATCAGGCCATGGAAATCCACAGATCTCCCAACACAAGGGACCCAAGGAGGACACCAAGACATAACAATAATTAAAATGGTGAAGATCAAGGACAGAGTATTAAAAGCAGTCAGAGAGAGAAAAAAGATCACATACAAAGGAAAACCCATCAGGTTATCAGCAGACTTCTCAGCAGAAACTGTACAGGCCAGAAGGCAGTGGCATGATATATTCAATGCAATGAAACAGAAAGGCTTGATCCAAGAATACTCTACCAGCAAAATTATAATTTAAATTTGAAATAGGGGTTAAGCAATTCCCAGGTAAGAAAAAATGAGGAAATCTACCTCCCACAAACCATCTCTACAGTGTATTTTAAAGGGACTGCTCTGGATGAAGTGTGCCTAAAACGAAATAGCTGTTAGCAGAGAAAATAAAACCACAGAAAAGAAAGTAGACAAACTAAATACTAACCAAATGTAAAATCGCTACTCACAAAGTCAGTCAAGGGATACACAAACAGTATAAAATATGACACCTAACATATAAAGAGCGGAGGGGGAAGAAAAGGAAGGGAGAGAAAAAAGAATAATCAGACTGTGTTTACAGTAGTGTAATAAATGAGTTATGGTAGACTGCTAGATAGTAAAGAAGCTGCCCTCGAACCTTTGGTAATCACAAATTCAAAGCCTGCAAAGGCAATAAGTACATATCTATTGATAATAATCCTAAATGTAAATGGACTGAATGCACCAATCAAAAGACACAGAGTTACAGAATGGATGAAAAAGCAAGACCATCTAACTGCAGCCTACAAGAGACTTACTTCAAACCGAAAGACATACATAGACTAAAAGTGAAGGGATGGAAAAGTTATGTCAAGCAAACAATAGGGAGAAAAAAGCAGGAGTTGCAGTACTTGTATCAGACAAAACAGATTTGAAAAGAAAGAAAGTAACACAAGACAATGAAGGACATTACATAATGATAAAGGGGTCAGTCCAACAAGAGGATAAACTATTATAAATATCTATGGACCCAACACAGCAGTGCCTACATATGTGAAACAAATACTAACAGAATTAAAGGGGGAAATAGAATGAAATGCATTCATTTTAGGAGACTTCAATACATCACTCCCTCAAAAGTACAGATAACCAAGACAGAAAATAAGTAAGGAAACAGAGGCACTGAACAATACATTAAAACACATGGACTTAACAGACATCTATAGAACACTCCATCCAAAAGCAGCAGGATACACATTCTTCTCAGGTTCACACGGATCATTTTCAAGAATAGATCATATACCACGCCATAAAACGAGCCTCAGCAAATTCAAAAAGACCAAAACTGTACCAACCAACTTCTCAGATAAAAAAGGTATGAAACTAGAAGTGAACTGTACAAAGAAAACAAAAAGGCTCACAAACACATGGAGGCTTAACAACATGCTCCTAATAATCAATGGATCAATGACCAAATTAAAACAGAGATCAAGCAATATATGGAAACAAATGACAACAGCAGCGCAATGCCACAACTCCTGTGGGATGCAGCTAAGGCAGTTCTAAGAGGAAAGTATACAGCAATCCAGGCCTATTTAAAATAGGAAGAACAATCCCAAATGAACAGTCTAAATTCACAATTATTGAAACTGGAAAAGAAGAACAAATGAGGCCCAAATTCATTAGAAAGAGGGAGATAATAATGATCAGAGAAGAAGCAAATAAAATTGAGAAGAATAAAACAACAGAAAAAAATTTTGAAATCAAGAGCTGGTCCTTTGAAAAATAAACAAACTAGATAAGCCCATAGCCAGACTTATGAAGAAAAAAAGAGAATCTACACACATAAACAGAATCAGAAATGACAAAGGAAAAATCATGACAGACACCACAGAAATAAAAAGAATTATTGGAGAATACTATGAAAAACTATATGCTAACAAACTGGATAACCTAGAAGAAATAGGCAACTTTCTAGAAAAATACAACCTACCAATAATGACCCAGGAAGAAACAGAAAATCTGAACAGACCAATTACCAGCAATGAAATTGAAACGGTAATCAAAAACTACTGGACCAGATGGCTTCTCCACTGAATTTTATCAGACATTTAGACAAGACATAACACACACTCTCCTTACAGTTTTCCAAAAAATACTAGAGGAGGGAATACTTCCAAACTCATTTTATGAAGCCAGCAACACTCTAATACCAAAACGAGGCAGAAGGCTCCGCACACACAAAAGACTACAGACCAATATCCCTAATGAACATAGATGCAAAAATACAAAACAAAATATTGGCAAGCCGAATTAAAAAATACATCGAAAGGATCAGACATCATGATCAGTGGGATTCATCCCATGGATGCGAGGATGGTAGAGTATTCAAGAATCTATAAACATCATACACTATATAAATAAAAAGATGGACAAAAATCACATGATCATCTCTATAGACATCAAAAAGCATTCAACAAAATTCAACACACATTCATGATAAAAACTCCCAACAACATGGGTATAGAGGGCAAGTACCTTAACATAAGAAAGGCCATATATGACAAACCCACAGCCAACATCATACTTAACAGTAAAAAGCTATCAGCTTTTCCTCTAAGACTGGGAACAAGACAAGGATGCCCAATCTCCCCGCTTCTATTCAACATAATAGTAGAGGTCCTAGCCCAGCAATCAGACAACACAAAGAAATAAAAGGCATCCAGATTGGTAAGGAAGAAGTTAAACTGTCCCTGTTTGCAGATGATATGATACTGTACATAAAAAACCTAAAAGAATCCACTCCAAAACCTGTAGAACTAACACTGGAATTCAGGAAAGTAGCAGGTTACAAAATTAATACGCAGACATTTGTTGCATTACTGTACAGTAATGATGAACTAGCAGAAAGAGAAATCAGGAAAACAATTCCATTTATAATTGCATCAGAAGAATAAAATACCTAGGAATAAACCTAACCAAGGAAGTGAAAGAGCTATACCCTGAAAACTACAAGACACTCTAAACAGAAATTAAAGAAGACACTAACAAATGGAAACTCATCCCATGCTCTTGGCTAGGAAGAATTAATATTGTCAAAATGGCCATCCTGCCCAAAGCAATCTACAGTTTCAATGCAATCCCGATCAAAATACCAACAGCATTCTTCAAAGAACTGGAACAAACAAAATTCATAAGGAACCACCTAAGACCCCGAATAGACAAAGCAATCCTGAGAAGGAAGAACAAAGTGGGGGAGATGTCGCTTCCCAACTTCAAGCTCTACTACAAAGCTACAGTAATCAAGACAATTTGGTGCTGGCACAAGAACAGACCCACAGACCAGTGCAACAGGATAGAACGTCCAGATATTAACCCAAATATATATGGTCAATTAATATACAATAAAGGAGCCATGGACATACAATGGGGAAATGAGAGCCTCTTCAACAGCTGGTGTTGGCAAAACTGGAGAGCTACATGTAAGAGAATAAAGAAACTGGATCATTGTCGAGCCAAGACCTGAATGTAAGTCATGAAACCATAAAACTCTTAGGAAATAACATAGGCAAAAATCTCTTGGACATAATCATGAGTGACTTCTTCATGAACATATCTCCCTGGGCAAGGGAAACAAAAGAAACATGAAGGAGTAGGACTCTATCAAGCTGAAAACCTTCTGTACAGCAAAGGACACCATCAATAAAACAAAAAGGCATCCAACAGTACGGGAGAATATATTAATAAATGACAGATTCGTTAAAGGGTTGACATCCAAAATATATAAAGAGCTCATGCACCTCAACAAACAAAAAGCAAATAATCCAATTAAAAAATGGGCAGAGGAGCTGAACAGACAGTTCTCCAAAGAAGAAATTCGGACGTCTGTCAGGCATATGAAAAGATGCTCCACATTGCTAGTCATCAGAGAAATGCAAATTAAAACCACAATGAGATATCACTTCACACCAGTAAGGATCGCCACCATCTAAAAGAGAAACAACAACAAATGTTGGCGAGGTTGTGGAGAAAGGGGAACCCTCCTACACTGCTGATGGGAATGTAAATTAGTTCAACCATTGTGGAACGCAGTATGGAGGTTCCTCAAAAAGCTCAAAATAGAAATACCATTTGACCCAGAAATTACACTTCTAGGAATTTACCCTAAGAATGCAGCAGCCCAGTTTGAAAAAGACAGATGCACCCCTACATTTATCACAGTACTATTTACAATAGCCAAGGAATGGAAGCAACCTAAGTGTCCATCAGTAGATGAATGGCTAAAGAAGATGTGGTAGGTATACACAATGGAATATTATTCAGCCATAAGAAGAAAACAAATCCTACCATTTGCAACAACACAGATGGAGCTAGAGGGTATTATGCTCAGGGAGATAAGCCAGGTGGAGAAAGACAAGTACCAAATGATTTCACTTATATGTGGAGTATAAGAACAAAGAAAAAACTGAAGGAACAATACAGCAGCAGAAACACAGAACCCAAGAATGGACTAACAGTTACCAAAGGGAAAGGGACTGGGCAGAATGGGTGGGAAGGTAGGGATAAGGGGGGTGGAAAAGAAAGGGGGCACTACGATTAGCATTATAATGTGGGGGGAGGTATGGGGAGGGGTGTGCAACACAGTGAAGACAAGTAGTGACTCTACAGCATCTTACTACGCTGATGGACAGTGACTATAATGGGGTTTGTGGGGGGTACTTGGTGAAGGGGGGAGCCTAGTAAACATAATCTTCCTCATGTAATTGTAGATTAATGATACCAAAATAAAAAAGAAAATAGAGTTTGAGTGAAGTGAAAAAAAAAAACAATCCAAAAGGATCCACTTGAAAACTCTTACAACTAACATCTGAATTCAGCAAAGTTGTGGGTTACAAAATTAATATGCAGACATCTGTTGCATTACTATACACTAATGATGAATTGGCAGAAAGAGAAATCAGGAAAACCATTCCATTCCATTCACAATTGCATCAAAAGAATGAAATACCTACGAATAAACCTAACCAAGGAAGTGAAAACTGCAAGACACTCTGAAGAGAAATTAAAGAGGACTGTAATCAATGGAAGTTCATCCCATGCTCTTGGGTAGGAAGAATTACTATTGTCAAAATGGCCATCCCGCCTAAAGCAATCTACAGATTCAATGCAATCCCTATCAAAATACTGACAGCATTCTTCAATGAACTAGGGCAAATAGTTCTAACATTCATATGGAATGACAAAAGACCCCAAATACCAAAGAATCCTGAGAAGGAAGAATAAAGCAGGGGGAATTATGCTCCCTGACTAAGTTCTACTACAAAGCCACAGTAATCAAGACAATTTGGTACTGGCACAAGAACAGACTCATAGACCAGTGGGACAGGATAGAGAGCCCAGATACAAATCCAGACATATATGGTCAATTAATACATGATAGAGGAGCCATGAATATACACTGGGGAAATGACAGCCTCTTCAACAACTGGTGCTGGCAAAACTGGACAGTTACACGGAACAGAATGAAACTGGATTACTGTCTAAATACAGACACAAAAGTAAACTCGAAATAGATTAAAGACCTGAATATAAGTCATGAAACCATAAAACTCTTGGAAGAAAACATAGGGAAACCTCTCTTGAATGTAAACATGGGCAACATTTTCATGAACATATCTTCCTGGAAAAGGGAAACAAAAGCAAAAATGAAGAAGTGGGAATATATCAAACTAAAAAGCTGCTGTACCACAAAGGGCACCATCAGTAGAACAAAAGGGCATCCTACAGTATGGGAGAATATATTTGTAAATCACATATCTGACAAGGGGTTAACATCCAAAATATATAAAGAGCTCATGCACCTCAACACCCAAAAAGCAAATAACCTGATTAAAAAATGGGCAGAGGTTCTGAAGAGACAGTTCTCCAAAGAAGAAGTTCAGATGGCCAACAGGCACATGAAAAAGATGCTATTCATCAGAGAAATGCAAATTAAAACCACAGTGACATATCACCTTACACCAGTTAGGATGGCCAACATCTAAAAGACAAAAGACAACATCTAAAAAACAACAAATGCTGGCAAGGATGTGGAGGAAGGGGAACTCTCCTACACTGCTGGTGGGAATGTACATTAGTTCAACCATTGTGGAAAGCAGTATGGAGGTTCCTCAAAAACTCAAAATAGAAATACCATTTGACCCAGGAATTCCACTCCTAGGAATTTACCCTAAGAAAACAGGATCACAGATTCAAAAAGACATATGCACCCCTATGTTTATTGCAGCACTATTTACAATAGCCAAGATACGGAAGCAACCAAAATGTTCATCAGTAGATGAATGGATAAAGAAGATGTGGTATATATACACAATGGAGTATTATTCAGCCGTAAGAGGTAAAGAAATCCTACCATTTGCAACCACATGGATGGAGCTAGAGGATATTGTGCTCAGTGAAACAAGCCAGTTGGAGAAAGTCAAGTAACAAATGATTTCACTCTTCTGTGGGGTAGAACAAAAAAGCAAAACCTGAAGAAACAAAACAGCAGCAGACTCACGAACCCAAGAATGGACTAACAGTTACCAAAGGGAAAGGGACTAGGGTGGGTGGGTGGGGAGGAATGGACAAGGGAATTAAGGGGAACTATGATTAGCACACATAATGTAACGGGGCACGGGGAGACACTGTAGCACAGAGAGGACAAGTAGTGACTCTATAGCATCTTACTATGCTGATGGTCAGTGACTGTAATGGGATTTGTGGTTGCAACTTGATAATATGGGTGAATGTAGTAACCACAATGTTGCTCATGTGATTATATATCAATGATACCTTAACAAAAAAAATTATTGCTAAGTAATTCAAGAATATTGTTGAAGAGGTCATGCCCTGTCAACGACTGAATTCTTCAGCACATATCTCCTAATAAGGATATTCTTGCATAACTACAGTGTAATAAAATTCAAGGAAGTTAATGCAAATGTTACTTAATGTAAAGTCCATATTCAAATTTCTGATTATCTCAATTTTGCCTCTGATAGCATCTTTCCCCATTTCCTATGCTCAAACCAGGATCATACATCATATTTAGTTGTCCTGTCTCTTTAGTCTCCTTTAATCCAGAACAGGTTTTCACTATTTTTTAGGGTGTGGTGGAGGGAAGTCTTTCATGATCTCTGATTATTTCCTCATGAGTCATGCTACACATGTTTGGCATATGCAATGTCGAGTCTTTACTGATTCACACCAGATGAGACACCTAAAGTTAGCGTGTTCTATTACTGTTTATGTTAACTTTGACCACTGACTTAAGGTGGTGCTATCAAATTTCTCCACTGAAGAAGCACTGTACAGAAACTGGGCCAGTTTGCCAACCAGTGGCTTAAAAGAGAGAAAGTCAATTATTCTTACAGTATTTGGTTTTCATCTTCTTAATGCTACTACATATATATATGTTTTTTGGACTTGTTCAAGACAGTTTATCATGCTAAAAAGTAAACCCCCATCTCATGCTTTCTCAGAACCTTGGGGTTTCCTGAAGGGCTGTCTTTAGTCTTGCTCTGAGGGTGATTTCTAATACAAATTTGTATCTTTACTCCAAATTCTTCTCCCCAGCATCACCAGGTCTTATTCCCCACAGAGAAGGTCATTACAACCATGCACTGCAATTCATGGTAATGTATTCACTGGAGTAACTCCAAATAGTAAAAAACAAAAAACAAAAAACAACCAACTCAACAATGGGGCATTCACTAAAAAAATTATGGAATTCATAAATAAATCCATGGAATTCCATACAGTCATTAAAAAAGATGAGGTCATCACTAAGAGGAAAAAATAAGTAGAAGAATAGATTTACAATATGATCACATTTAACGTGCATTCATTTAAACAACTGTGGTTTGTAAAAAGCTTAATTTTATCTTGAATTAGTCCTAATGCAAAAAAGGGGCTCACCACTGTCTTAAACAAACTTTTCCTCTCCAAAGTTTTCTGTTCTTCCCATTAAATCTTTGCAACCACATTTAACATCGGTCTAAATATATTCACAGATTTACTGAAAGATTAGGAATGGATTTAATCAGGTACCAAGGGAGTTTTAGATCAGACTCTTTATGGCCTATCCTGAATTTTCAGGTCTTTAGCTTAAAGCTGGATATCATGTTCTTTCACATCAGAGTTCTGCTCAGTCTCAAGTCAGTATAGCATAAAGTTGCAGTGTGGCACGATTATGTTCCAGGGTCACAGACAGCTTGAGCATATCAAGGATAAGGATTTCCACTCTTAAAGGCAATCAAATTATGAAAGGAATGAGCCTTCTGCTAATAAACACATATATCCCATGTCTAAATTCTATATTTTAAAGGCCTATTCATTCATAGAAAACCATTTGTACATACTAGACAGAAGCTACTGGAGTTACCAAACATTTAATCCATAGACCTTCTCTGAAGTCAGAACTTCGAGAATCTGTAGTCAAAATGACGTTGCCTCTTGCTGTCCCCCTCAAATTCCTCACTAGAATTAATACTGAGCTGTTGCTTTAAATGAAAAGCAAGAACTCGTAAAATCCACACACCCAAAACTTACCACTTCCTAGTAGATTTCCTTATTATATACCAAACTTTTATACAGTGTATGTTGAGTATATGTCCTGTGCCTACAAAATATTCTGGCACTATGTTTAGGCACTGTTCCACATGCTTCAAAATAACCTTCAAGGTAAGGTAGGGACTGTCATTATCTCCATTTTGCAGGCGTGGAAACTGAGGTATGGCAGTTAATTTTATGCATCAGTTCGGCTAATCCACGGTACCTAGACATTTGGTGAAACACCAATCTAAATGCTGTTACGAAGGTATTTAAATCAGTAGACTGAGTAAAAGCTGATTTTTCTTTCCATAATGTGGGTGGGCCTCATCCATTCAGTTGAAGGCCTTACAAGATCAAGGTGTTGTCCTAGTCTTTACCTCCCTTCCACTGCTGCTCCCCCACCCCAACACACACACAAGAGGGAATTTCTGTCTCTATACTGCTTTTGGACTTAAGCTGCAACATCAGCTCTTCCCTAGGTCTATAGCCAGTCTGCCTACTCTTTAGTTTTTCGACTTGATAGGCCCCACAAGCACACAGGGCAATTCCTTAAAATAAATCCCCCTCTCCACACATACACAGACACCCTATTAGTTCTTTTACCCTGGAAAACCCTGGCAAATAGAACAGGTGCGGTAACCTGGTAACTTGGCCAAGGTCCTAAAGCTAGTAAGTTAGGAGTTGGGATCCAAACCTAGGTACTCTGAACCCAGACACTATCTTAAGTTAATGAGTTCAGTGATTAAAGGATGAAGAAAGAAATGTAAAATTACTTACTCACCAAGTAGACGTTGTT
Source organism: Manis pentadactyla (assembly GCF_030020395.1). NCBI lineage: Eukaryota > Metazoa > Chordata > Mammalia > Pholidota > Manidae > Manis > Manis pentadactyla. Next base: position 113,265,970 of record NC_080021.1, on the reverse strand, counting down.
TGCTGACTGCAGTGAGTAGTACAAATGGACAATGAAAGGACTTTTGCTTAGTGCCAGTGCATCCCTCTCAGCTTGTACCTGATGAGTCATATTTTTGTTGATCATGTCTGCTTTTTTGACAACCTATAGTAGATAACACGACAACAGACACATTCACTTTATTTTTTATTATAAGGTGTTACCAGGTTTCAAAGATGCCTTCATGAAAACAACCAGAGAGAGAAAGCAGATATCATTTGGATCTCACATTGTCATCAGGAAACTCTGCCCGAAAAAAAAAAACTTTCCTCAACATAGAAGTGCTTATCTTGGTATCAAGCAGCAAAAGTATCGCTTTCCTTTTGAGAAGGAAAAAGAAGTAAACAAATTCCCGACTGCCCTACATATTAGGAGAAGATTCTGTTCTGCTGTTCTTCTAACAAAGCCAAAAGATAGTAATATTCCTAATAAGCCCCCAGATAGTCAGGAATCTAGGCACAGAGAAACAGTAGCTAGTAAGATTTTTTTCCCCTTCTTATTCCTTGATGGATGGGAATAGAATCAGAAAGAGGAAGAATGTAGAAAGTTTCTCTTGCCTAGGGAAAAAAAATCTTGAGAATGACTCGAACTCCTGAAATTTAAGTCTCAAATGCTGTCCTACAGAAAATAACTAACTACTCTTTCAGGTTTCAAGGCAATTGGTACAGAAGCAAAAGTATAATCTACATTGAAATTGGAGCACTAAAGTGATTCATCAGTACCAATGAGATCAATTCTCAGGACAATTACCAAAAAAAGGGCATATTCCTTCTAAAGATCCATTAGAGTATTACCAGCATATACATAAGCTCAGAAACAAAATAATACACATCATGCAGAGACTAGCCAATTGGCCTGGATATGGGAAAGATACAGTGGAAATTCAAAGCCAGAACTTGGTGTGTAACTGCTTTTCTAAGGCATTTGAACGTTAGCTTGTACGTAACAGCCTAAGGAATATATGAAAAAATAAAAGTGATTTCAGTTAGGGGCCTATTATAGAGTAGGTATGGAACTAAGGGCCTGATGAGCCTCAAAAACAGCATGTTAAGAAAGGCCAGATGCAAAAGACCAAGGTGTTAGGTGTAACAGATAGAAGCAGCTTGGGTTCTCTGCCTTCATACTGTATTTGCCTCCTGCTTTTAACCTCTGGGCTAAAAGAAAATGAAGGAAAAGGAACAGGCTTCTGAGCAGCCCTGCAGCCCTGCAGGTAGGCTTGTTCATCATCAAAAGCAATTTTGCTTACGGTTTGAGATTTCTGCAAACAGTGACTTACTCGAATCTTGCCTCGCCCTAGGAGATGGGGACCTGGGCAGACTTGGGATGGAAGGGGTAATATGAATAAAGGGCAGAATGGACAGGACTAGTTGAGAGACAGGCTGTACAAATCAAGTAAAGTTAAAATGACTCAATTTTCGGCTGAATGGCAGAGATGATGGTGGTGGTATAAATGGAAAGAGGGAATACAGGAGTCAGAGTGGTTTGGTGGAGAGGATTGTTCAGTTTGGAAACTGTTCCAGTACAATTTCCAGGTGCCTGGTAGCTAGTCCCAGAGCAGTGTCCACAGGAGGCTGAAACTGCATCTGCACTCAGACTGCTGCTTTCTTCCCATCATCCGATCAAATCAGTGCTGAAACGTGAGTAATCTGAAACTATGGGAGTGGATGGGCACCAAGGTGGCCAGAACAGCTTCAAAACACTGAAAGCTTTTGAATGCATTCGGAATGATATATACACTGCTGCAAGGATAAAGGAATGATTTAGGACATCTTTCAGCTTAAATCTTTAAAAGTACAGTCTAGGTTTATAATGAAAGGGTTGAAGAGAATAAATGGGGTTCTATTAATATAGAAAGTAATCTATGTCACAGCATAGTTAATAATATGGTATTATTTGAAAGTTGTTAGGATCTTAGAAGTTCTCAGCAAGAAAAAACAATTTGTGTCCTGAGGGACGTTAACTAGAGGGACTGTGATCATTTCCCCATATGTACAAATACTGAATCATTATAGTGTACACCTGAAACTCAGTATGTTCTACGTTAATTATATCTCAATAACAAAAGAAATTAACCTATGTCGAACAGATAGAATTAAAATGCAATTTGGAAATAACTGTTCCAAATTTAATCCGGGTAAAGGCCAAATCAATAAAAGGGGTTCCTAAGTGCTAGTGTCTCCTAAGTGTTTCGGCGCAAAGAGAAGGGCGGCGCAGAGGGCAGACACCCGTATTGCCCGCCCTGAGGTTACCCCAAGCGAGAGGTCAGCTCCAGGGCTCTGGAGGCTTTGGCAAGCCAAGGGACCTCAGTCTCACCGCTCCAGCGGACCTGGGGCCCGCCCAATTCAGGGGGCGGGAAGGAGGGCCGCTGGGCCGGACACTCCCTTTCTTCTTCACACCTTGACTTCTTACCTTCACCGCATACAACTTGCCGCCTTTTTGCCCGAGATACACCTTCCCGAAGGCGCCCCGGCTAATGGGCTTCACTATGTTGAATTCCTCAATGGAGGGAGGTCTCGGCACCGGGACCCTCTGCACGCAATCCCCTGTCGCCGCGCCTCCCCCGCTCTCCGTCTCTCTCCCTGCGGTGGGCTCCATCGCAGTGAAGCCCAACGCGGACCACGCAGCCGCCGCCCAGGCCCCCTAGCCGAACCGAAATTTCAGCCAACAGCGTTCAAAGGGAGGCTCCGCCCACACCGTCCGCCGACTGGACGTTTCCGCTCTGCGTCTCTCGCCGCGCCCCGCCCAGCGCAGCACCGCCCGTCACCTCCCCTTCGTAGACGCCGGAGTACCCAGTGTGCCCAAGGCCGTGGAGACTCCCGGAACGGCCGTAGCCTCTTCCAGGTCAGTGACCAAGGCCCTCTGGCTTCAATGATAAAGAGGAGAGAGGCACAACAAAAGGGTCCAGTGGGGACCCGAATCTGAATCGTGGGACTTAAAGGATTTCACTAGAGCTCCCAACGAGGCTGGAGGGACCCTGCCCTCGTTGCCCCTCAACGTTTTTTAAAACTGCGCGACCTCCTATCCGCCCCCTCCCGAAATGTAAAGGAGTTGGGTCTGAGTACAGCGATGACGAGCAGAAATCAGAGAATGTGGAGAAACTGGATCAACAGGAAGCGGGTCTTACAAGGCTGGCCTTGTAATCTGGCATTTTAACAGGATGTAAGTTGCCTAACTAAAAACAGGACAAATGGGAAGAGCTTTGGATTTATTGTGGGGAAGGTAAAGTGCACTAAATTGTAGCAAAAGGGGTATCACAGGTTCAAGACCCAGTCCGAACAGAATACCCTGAAAAACTTGCTAAGGAAATTGTAGAAAGATTCCACAGAGCCGATACAGTTCTTAAGAAAAAGAAAACTGCAGCCAGAGAGGTTTGGGGACCCAGCACTTGTATTATTCAACGTACAGGTCCACTACTTCGGGGGTGGGGTGCAGCGAACCGGAGCAGCCCAGGGCGAAAGGCCAGCTCCCTGAGGTGGAACCTTGGGGCAAGCCCCGAGCGGCGGCGGGGCGGAGTGGGGCACGGAGGCAGCGGAAACGGCGGCGGGGGCGCTCCCTTGCCCCGGAAGTACTGTTGCGTTACAGTCTTGCCTTCCGGGGCAGATTGTAAATCGTAGCTTCCCTAGGAAGGGAGGCCATTTTCCCTTCCCCGGAAGAGAGAGGGTCGGGGAGGGAGAAAAAGGAGTGGAAAAACGGCTCAGCTCCTCTCCGCTAACCCGCGGTGAGGTCGCTGAGAGCCCTGAGGAGATGTTTTCCCTTTCGAGCACGGTGCAGCCCCAGGTGAGTCCGGCATCTGGTTCTCTTTTTTCTCCTCCGCAGCCCGCAGCTGCCTGCCGTTTGTGTCTTGTGGACGCAGTTTCTCGTTAAGGGATGGTTGGAGGGAAGTGGTTAACCCAAAGCGAGTCTTGGGGTTGAGACGGGATCAGGGACAACGAGAGAGTAAAGGGCTGATGGTGAAGCAGAGGCATGATATGCGTGTGATGGAGACCTTGGCCTATCGAATTGGTTGTGGAGTTTTTGCTAGAGAATCCATCAGGCACTGTTCAGTACCAGACCTTCTGGGGTGGAGGAAACATCTTTGCCCTATATGTAAAGGAAGCAAGTAATGTACCCTTTCTGTCTTGAAGGCCTCTGCAGAGACTTTGGTATTCACAACCTTTCTTTTCCTTTAAGTGGGATTTAACCCAAGCATGCTATAATTACTTGAGCAATCTTTCACGAGAGCTTTAAAAAGTACTAGAAATGACACATATTTGCAATTTATTGACTGCTTGCAGTTGAAATTTTGAATCGGCCTGCTTTCCATCTTTTTTTAAAGCAAAAGAGAGCAGAGAAAAATGAATCCAAAAATTTGTAATTAGCGTTTTTCAGGAGTAATCACTTGTGACAGTGTTTTGTTCTTGGTTTAGTTAAAAATCTTTCTTGATGGTAACATTTTGATAGCTTTTTTTTTTTGAGAGCTCTGTTTCACCAATGGATGTTCCTTTTTTTTAAACATTCAGGTTTTAAAATAAATTTTATGACATTTTTGTCTCTTGGTTTTCATGTAACTATGTTCCTTTGTGTAACTCTCACTCCCTTGGTTTTTGTTCTGTTTTTTGTTTATACTGGCTGGATAATTAAAAAAATGAAGTGATTATTTATTGGGCATGAGCAATGTGCCGGGTGAACAGAACAAATGTGGATAGAATCTTAGTGATGATATAAAGTAAAAGATGTGTAGTAGCCATATGAACAGTGAATGGAAGTGAACAGGTATCCCAGGTAGATGGAAGGATATTTGAGATAGGGAAGAGCTTAACAGATTGAGGGAACAAAGAAATAAGGCCAGTGCAGCTACACGGGGTAATTAAATGGCTCAATGACAGAAATAAGGTTGGAGAGAAGCCTTGACACAGATCACACAGGGAGTTGTATTAAGGGACTTTGGATTACACTTTAAGTGTGTTGGGAACCATTGAATGCTTTTAATCATGGAGTGATATAATTTTTTATTAAGGTATTACTGATATACACGCTTATGAAGGTTTCACATGAAAAGCAATGTGGTTACTACATTCATCCATATTATCCAGTCGTTCCCCCCCCCACCCCCATACCCCATTGCAGTCACTATCCATAGGTTTAGTAAGATGCCACAGAGTCACTACTTGTCTTCTTTGTGCTACACTGGAGTGACGTAATTTTTAGTGTAACATTTTTAATAGCTCAGTATGGCTTCTTGCTACATGGAGAATGTGGAAGAGCAAGAGTAGAAGCATCTCCCATTAAGGATGCTACTGCAGTGTTGCTGGAAAGGGATCATGCACTACTGAAGTGATGCAGTGAATATGGAAATAAGGAATGAGATGTATTTTGAGAAGAGAATAGAATTTCATGGGAAGAGGGCTAATGGAAAGAGGTGTTTCTGGTTTAATCAGCTGGATGCATGAAAGCGTTATTTACCAAGATAACAATGTCTGGAGGTGTCCTACCAATGGTTTGAGAAAGAAGTGTGACTTGGCATGTTGAATGCAGTATTAAACTTTTTGAAATTGAATTTCAATAGCTTTATATCAAGAAGACCTGATTTTAAGAGAATTTATCATCTGCTGGATGGAGAGTTACTTTTATGAGATGTTAGTAGAGATGGTGAAGGGATCTTACAGACTACAGGCAGTCTTAACTGGGCTCTCATATATATCAGAGGAACCTTATGCATTTTTCTATTACAATTTTTTAATTAAGATATTATTGATATAACCTCTTATTAAGGTTTCACATGAAAAACAATGTGGTTACTACATTCACGCATATTATCGAGTCCCTCCCCTATACCCCATTGCAGTCACTGTCCATCAGTGTAGTAAGATGCCACAGAATCACTACTTGTCTTCTCTGTGCTACACTGTCTTCCCCATGTCGCCCCGACACCACCTGTACTAATCATAATACCTCTCAATCCCCTTCTCCCTCCCCTTTGGTAACTGTTAGTCCCTTCTTTGAGTTTGTGAGTCTGCTGGTGTTTTGTTCCCTTTAGTTTTGCTTTGTGGTTATACTCCACGACCCTTATGCATTTTAAGGTGTGTAAGATGGTAAACACATTTAGAAGTGTTGCTTGGTTGTTTAATTGGTTGAGTACACTTGACTTTAAATTGTAAAATTAGGAAAGGCACAGAAGGTGAAGTTGTTCACTGAGAAGTGATCAAACCATCTCTTACATATGTCTAATTAAAATAAAATTTTAAAATAAAACTTTTCAAAGAAATAGAAAATGTCTTAAAATAACTTGATTACTGTATAAGAGCTAATTATTTCTGACTCTAAAAATAATACATGCTCATTACCAAAAATGATGAAAAGAAAAATATAATTAAGAAAATAAAGGTAACTCATAATCTCATTACTCAGAGATCCCATTTTAAAATTCTTAAATGCTTTTTATCTGTGCAGAAATATGCATGTGCATACTTGGCAAAAAGATATTATGGTTTTACAGTCTACTTTTTTTCATTAACACCATACTGTGAATTTACTTATTTATCAGTAACAATAGGATGAAAGTTTTTAACTGGGGCCTGAAGTCAGATTATCTGGCTGGAATTCTTGCTCCTGTGTTTATTTACCTGCTGAGTGACTTTAAACATGCCACTGAACCTATCTAAATTCTTGCTGTCTTTATCAGTTAATTAGGAAGTATCATAGTAGCTAATGTTTATGGCAATAGTGTAAGTCAAAACACGTAATTAAAACTGTGGCTTCTAGTAAGAACCCATTTAATATATTCATCTATTCCAATGTATGTAGCCTCTACGGTGTGCATTGTTGCACTGGGATATAGCGTTGAATAAAGTAGAGAAAAACAGAATGTATGTAAATTATGTGAATATGATATAAAACATTTTACATTAAATAATTATATAAAGTGAAATGGAGAAACAAACTCACTTGACACATGGAACTTACATCCTAGAGGAAGAGTGCGGTATAATAAAAAATAAATATTTAGTCTTTGTTCCCAGTTCTTGTCTGAGCTCTTAAAACCCTTGGAATTTCCTGTGTGATGGGACTGTCTTGTTATTGTTAAAGAGACTCTTTGGGTCACACCTGGATTTATGCCAGATGAGGTGATACAGGGTGGGGTGCTTAGAAAGCATAGCCTCAGGGCTTCAGGTGGTCACCAAAAGGTCTAGTGTGTTTAGAAGTTGGAAACTCTGAGCCCCAAACTCCTAGCGTCTGGGAGAGGAGGGCTGGCCTGGAGGCTGAGCTCTGTAAAAACTCTTGAACAAGTTGATTCGAGGCAAAGATTCTCTGTGCAAGAGGGCGGTACACATGACCCTTCCTGACCTCACCCAGTGTACCTCCTCACCTGGCTCTTAATTTCTGTCTTTCATAATACACGGATAAATGTAGGTATTTTCCTTAGTTCTGTGAGCTGTTCTAGCAAATTATGGAACCTGCAGAAGGGGCTGTGGGAATCCTTGATTTATAGCTGGTAGAAGTATGGGTGGCCTGGGACTTGTGACTGGCATCTGAAATGGGAGCAGTCGTGTGGGACGGAGCCCTTACCTGTGGGGTCTGCACTAACACTGGGTGATTAGTGTCAGAATTGCATTGAATTCAGGAGTCCAGCATTTGTTGGTTGGTGTCAGAGAATAGGTTGAGACAGATAATAAATAATGTATAGATAAATAAGTAAATATATAAATGTGTTAGATAGTAAAAGTGTCAAGAAGAAAAAATAGAGCAGAGAGGATAAGGAATATTTGCAGGGGAGGGCTGTTGAAACTTGCAGTAGGTTGACTAGTGAAAAGGCTTGCAAAAAGATGACTTCTGAGTTAAGAATTGAGGCAGTGTGAGAGCAAGCTGTGTCATTAACTGGACAAGAGGGAATAAATAGCCAAGCAGAGTCCTTGAGGTGAAGGTCTGCCGGGCGTGTTCCAGGAACAGCAAGGAAGCCAGTGTGGCTAGAGCAGAGAGAATGAGGGAAACGTGGTAGTGGGTAAATTTGGACAGGTAATAAAAGAGCTGTGAAGGCTTTCTATGTCACAGATCTTTGGCTTTTATTGTAAATGAGAAGGAAAGCCATTGGAGGGTTTTGAGCAAAGGAGGATGACATCTGGCTTTGGTTTTAATACAGCAGATTCAGGGAGAGGAGTTACAAGGCTATTGCAAAAATCCACGTATAAATAATGGTGACCAGCATAGTGCGGTAGGAAAGTCGGTGAGCATAAAATTCTCTTTATATTCATACTTTAAAAAAGAAGTCTGAAATACTTCATTTTGTTGTTTATTTAGCCACTCCTCTAATTTCTAGCTTTCCACTAATTTTAAGTATCTTGATGAAGATTGTGATCTATGTATACTCAAGCATTTATGAGATCATTTTAAAAAATTCCTAGAAATTAGACTCCTGGGGCAGTAAAATGCATGTATTTCTAATACTTTTGATGCACATGGCCAGAACACAAACCTGAAAGATTAACAGTTTTCTTCCTACTGTCAATGAATCAGAATACCTATTTACAAACTTTAATACTTGGTTTTGATATACAGTGTATCTTTAACTTAAATCCCAAATCCTGACATTAGAAATATATATTTTTTCATTTTATTTTAAAAAAACAACACCTAATTTCAACTTTTATCTTTTAGGTTACAGTTCCCTTGAGTCATCTCATCAGTGCCTTCCATTCACCAAAAAACACCTCTGTTTCTGTGGGTGCATCAGTTTCTCAAAAGCAGCATGGAGATGTAGCTCCTGACCATGAGGCTCCCAGCAGTGAGGTAATGGTATTTATCAGGGGTGTGGGAGCAAGCCTTTTTGATTTGTTAGCACATGGCAAATATGTTTGCAGTTTCTTTGGTTAGGTTATTTGTAACAAAGTGTTTGATGTCTTTTATGATGAAAGATGTCTCATTTTGGCTTTTTTTACATAATTGAAGTTACTTTGTTTTATTCTTTAATATTTAATTTGTAAAAAAATTTCATATGGCACATTTATTTGGTATTTACTTTCTAGGTCACAACATGTGTGATGTCATTTACATATTCTTTTGTGTTGCTCCAACAGTAGCAGTTAACTGATCATACTTTTATTGCAAGTTTCAGGGGAGATAGAAAAATAGTAAGAAGTTATCTTCTGTTGCTTTAAAGGAGCTGATTCATTAGTATAATTGAACAATTAGAATATAAGTACCTGAAAATGAAATGTATGAGCTATGCAAGTATACTATCACTCTTGAGGGGATTATAAAATCAGTGTTGCCTAGGACATAGGGAATTCCCAACCTAGGAACCTTTTGTTTATAAGGCTCACTTATACGATAGTTGCTTTTCAACTTTTCCTCAGCATTTGACCTTACTGAGCAGCTATTATTTTCAAAATATCTACTTCCCTGAAGTGAGTGATGTTACACTGATGCTTCTTAAAATTTTCTTTCTGTTTTGCTGGATTTTTTTTCATCGCCGACCCCTTAAATATTGGGTGCGCTGTATGTTTATCTAATTGTCATTGTGCACCTTCTCCCAGGGCATGTTACCCATTTTCATGTCTTCACTTAACATCTGTAGTACATGTTGATGAAATTCCATCTACATCTCCAACCCTAAAGTCTCTAAAATTTTAACATAACTTATTTAGTGACTTATAAAAATACCCCTCTGGAGAGATACCAAAGACCTCAAAATTAGGATGTCCAAAACTGAGCTACTCCCCCATGTTCCAGTGTTTGAGATCCTACAGTGGTTTCAGCACCTCTTCATCAGACTGAGTCCATCCAGGAGAGAGGTACCACATACTCATGTGAATAGTGGAAGTTTCCTACAAAAAGTTAGTATAATTTTCAGTCTAGTATTTTAAAAATTCTTTTTCTTATATGGGATTGGAATAAGTAGGGATTGGCTAGTAATAAGGAAAGAAAACTCCAAAATATATAGGACTAGAGGTTTAAGAAGCAGCTCATCCTCCTAGGACGGAGAGAGAGCTTTGCAGGAAGAGTTCTCCACCCCCAGGCTGAGGTCCTGACCTTGTAGGGAAAGCATGACCTTGGTTCACTGAGTGGCAGAGAAGTCTCTGGACCAGCTGAACTTGATGGAAATCTACCCTCTAGGGTCCCAGGGAAAGCTGTTCATGGAGATGGCGTCTTAATGGAAAAGCTGCTGGGTGCCTGCACTGGCCACTGGGCGCTGTAGGAGCCATGCTGTGGAGAAGCAGGCAGGAACCAGGTCCTGGAGAGACCGTGTGTGTTGAGATAGGGCCTGCTGGGTGAGCTCCCCAGGACCAGGAGCCACAACCCTTTGCTTCTCCAGTATCTCTCCAGTGCCCCCTACTCAGAGTTTCACACTGACCAGTGAGCAGAGGAAAGAGATTTAAAGGGCCCAGGTCCATGTGATGAATCCAACAAAAAGGATGAAGAGGAAAAATTGCTATCAACAAATGGATAACTGGCACATCCACCCAGAATCCTTCTCCCTCTCAATCCCTATGCTCTGCTGGTTTCTTCAAACGTCTGTTGTCTAAGATTAGTTCCTTCATCCTTCTTAGAGCTTAGTTCAGGCTCACACCTTTTCCCCTTGTCCTGTCATCCTTCTCTCATCCAGTTCACCATCTACTCTTTTCTTCTTTAAAAGAAACAAAAACAAATTATGTTCACTCTAGAATTAAATTCAAACATGGCTTTTCACACTCTGGCCATAGCCCATCTTTCTAGTCCCTTCTTCAGTCACTAAACTTTTTACTACATCTCAACCATTCCGGGCCCTTTGATGACTTTCTATTTGCCCCCTTCCCCAAGGCTTCCTTCTTCATAATTCTGCAAACTAGGTGTTGCCTCAGGGAGGCCTTAGTTGACTTAGGAAATTAGTTGCTGTGTGTTCTGTGTTCTCTCACCACTTAAAAAAATATCTCTGTAATGGCATTTGACCATTCTGTATAATTACCATGTTTATATGTACCTTATTTCTCTTTATGCTAGGACCTGACACCCAATAAGTAAGAAGGGGACTAATTTTTGGTCTTACTTCAGAATCTGTTTCCTTTTTGAGGTCTGAATTGTAAATAGGCTTTTTGGTTTCCTTTTGTAAAAGGTTACTTGAGAGGTAGCACTTCAATATTATAGTCCTTCTATTTTCATTTCTTTAATAATGAGCTTTATTTGTACAGTTGTTGGTAGTTTAAAAAGCACTCTTAAATATTTTATTTCCTTATGCCTTTAAGTAGCTCACTGTACTTAAGGGTATGTATGTGAGTTAGGCATGATCTCTTCTGTTGAGCCACATGATCTCATTGTGAAATAGGCAGGGCATATTTCATAGTCATTTGACTAATGAGGAAATGGATTCTAAGAGTGTGAATGACTTGTCACACAGCTTGTAAGTGACAAATCCCTGGACATCAATCCAGAGCTATATAATCCATGCATCTGACTTCACATCAATCATAAGAAGTTGGTACTTTATTTGTTTTGTTTAATTTTGTTCTCCTTACTTGAAGTTTTAGCTTTTGGGGGCTTTTAGTTAATACTTGTCTTTAATGTCTCCTTGTCAGCTCTTGTAAGAGAAGAAAATAACTCACCCTTATTTGTAGTGACTTTTAAACTGTTTTGAGGTGAGTGTATTTTATTGCCTGGTTTCTCACATTTTTTGCCTTGTTCAATTTCGTCCTAATTAGAAGTTAAATTATGGGTAACTATAGAGCCTCTCGGTCCAAAGAAGTTTCAGTAGTGAGGCCAGAGGAGTGAAATGTCCCATTGTAACAGAGAATACTCTTTCTTTGTCAGATGGGTTTTTGTTTATGGGCATCAGGGCCTTCAGGACGCTTTAAAGCTCCATGGACTGGTTCTACCATTGGGAATATGATTTTTTTAACCTTTATCAAACCTCAGTAAAACTAAAAGTATTTGCACCAACTTATTTTTTAAATATTAGGAAGAAAAGAGGAATCAGTAACATTTGTTAGGCTTTAGAAATACGTATTGTTTCAATTGTTTCAGTGGATAGGAACCTTTCAATTAACTGTCTTGATGATAATGTTTACTTGGTTGACTTAAATCTTTTACAGCCTGTACTTAATTTAAGGGACCTTGGATTATCTGAATTAAAAGTTGGACATATTGATCAACTGGTAGGCGGTCTGCTTCCTGGATTTTGTAAAGGCAAAAGCATTTCTTCCCATTGGCATACATCTCATGTCTCCGCACAATCCTTCTTTGAAAATAAATATGGTAAGTGAATATATTTATGTTCCAATTAAAGTAAGCCATTTTAGTACTATTCATGACTTAAGAGATACCATTTATCATTTACAATTGTTTTGTGCCAGGCTCCTTCATGAGTTGTTTTCTTTTTTTTTTAGGGGTCAATTTTTCTCACTGGAATCATTTTAGATTTGCAAGGATAGCACAGAGCTCCCATATACCCTAATGCGTGACTTCCTCTAACTTTGAGCACCTACATAATCATGTTTTGACATTTGTGAAAACTAAGAAGTTAACATTGATACAATACTTTTAACTAAACTGTAGGCTTTATTTAGATTTTACCAAATGAAATTTAATTTCACAAACACTAGTCACTGTTTCTATTGGGGTCCTTTTTCTACTTGAGGATCTATGAAATATACTGGGTCTGACATTTAGAATAATGGAGTGTTGTTCTAAGTTTAGGTGACAAACATGTATTAGATTCCAGTTCTCTGAGAATACATTGAATACATACTAATCATGGTCCTTTTTTAATGGACTATCTGTATCTTAATTGAGTCTTGGAACAATCTAGTAGTATATAGTAAGTGGGCACTTTGTTGAAAGGCATGTCAACTTCATAAATTTCTTTTTGGATGATACTTGAACAATGAATGTTAGCGGCTTATCAAAATACTTGTTGTGTATTGATGGAAGAAGATATTTTAAAAATCCATTCAAGTTACAGAAGCCCAGGAACAAAAGAGCAGGTTTGAACAGTTTTGTGACAAAGGTTTGATTTGAAGCTATGCTTAATTAATTCATTTACTAATTTTTCATTCTTTTGCCTTTATTTCATGTAAGGTCTGAAAGATAAAGAATTCAGGAGTGAGGAAAAATGAAGTTTTTGAGGTTGGGCCTTGGATTAAAAATCTGCTTCTGTTTTGTTATTTTTTATGCTGTACTACCTCATTCCTGAGAGAAGCCCAGAGGCTTAGTGGTTAAGCATAAGGAGACAGGCCCGAACTCAGTCTTACCACTGACTTTGGTATTTACTTCTCTAAGTTGCTGTTTTTCTCATGAAGTATGAGGGATAGCTCCTTATTTCATTTTGGAAGATCAAATGAAATAATCTAAGTACTGTATGTGGCCCATAGTGTTTGGGAGAGTAAAGTTTTTGTTAGTATTATTGTTTTATAGCAGTATTACTGTGACTTTGCTAGACTTGATGTTTACATTTCCATTAAAAAAGTTTTTTTTATTTCATCAAATGTACATCACAGTGGTTCAGTGGACCTCCTCCTCTCCCCCTGCCTACTCCCATCCCCCTTGGTAACCACTAGTCACTTCTCAGTGCCTGTGAGTCTAATTCTGTTTTGTTCTACATTTCCTCTTAAGGTCATTCCTTTTACTGCCAGCCGTCTTCTTGGCTTAGGCGGGCAGAGGTTTAAGGAAGCATTTATGGACTGGTCTGTAAAGTTCTTGGAAAAATCCCTGAATTCTAACTAGGATATGGGGATAGATGAGAGCCAGGTTCTATTTTCACTGCCCAATGATCATGGATATAGAGTAGGATGGGGCCTGTTGACTTAAGAGTAGGAGTTAGGCAGGATCACCCAAGTATTCATGCTGTGTAGCTGTGGCAGGAGCTTTATTTGTACCAATGACTATGGAAGCTTCAAGAGATACAGTAGTACCTCAGGTGTGTTGTGTTTCATCACATTGTTCACTAGAGGTTGTGAAATTGTCTGTAGGAAATAGCTATTCTTTATCTCTTTATGTTGTGTACTAAAAGTAACTTCAGCTAAACAGATATCTTTTACCTCTTGATTTGAATTTAACCTCACTGGCAGCTGTATTTGTATATTAGATAAAACAATGAACAAGTAAGTGCGAGACAGCAAAATGATAAAGGACTATAGTTAGATTAGCAGTGCTTTAGGGTATTTAGTAAATGCATAGTCATTTATGGACAAAAGGCAAACAACTCATATTTTTGTTTTTTTTTATATTTGGTGAAATTAATTCCTTGGGGTTTTTGTGGCTTGGACATTAGAAATTTTATTCTTTTCAATTTCCCTCCAGGTTACTTAGATAAATTTAGTACCTTACGTTCCTCTTGCTTGTACAGACAACCTTCAAGGACTCTGAAAAGTATTTGTTCAGATCTTCAGTACTGGTCAGGTATGAAGCAACAAGTGTATTTATTTTATTTTATTTTATTTTATTTTATTTTTTAGTGAAGTATCACTGATATACAATCATATTGGTTTCAAATGTACAACACAATGGTTCAACAGTTACACATATTGTTAAATCCTTACCCCCGCTAGTGCAGTTACTATGTTAACATAAAAAGATGTTAAATTGTATTTATTTTGAAAAAATTAATAGACTTATTTTCTATTTTCTGATTTGTCTTTCTTAATAATATTAATGACAGAAACATTCATCTGTAACTCACAATAGAACTTACAGAATATTTGGAATCAATTTATTTGTGTATGTCTGTAATTTTTAATCTAGAAAATATAAAATAGTCAAATTTGGAATGTGAATGACAGGTGCTTCAGTAAATCAAGATTTGGGGAACTTACTATCTAACCTGCTTCAAAATAATTAAGCACATTTGTTTACTTCTCATTCTCAAAATCTTACAGCAATGACTGAAAAAATAGAAAAATTTGTAAAAAAGTGAGAGCAACATTAGGCAGGTGTCATCTATGGACCAGAAATTTGAGGAGTTTCCATAAGTTAAGAAGTAGATGACATCACATTGATAGCAAAATCAAATATGCATTCGTTCATATTTATTTAATGCCAGGCACTAGTGATAGGTGGTAGTTATAAATGAAAAAAAAAAACCCCATGTATTATCTGCCTTAATGGGACTTAGAGCAGAGTGACATGAAAGGGGTGTGTAGTCCTATTTCCAGCAGAACTTAGGAAAAAACCCTAAGTTCTGAATCAATAGTAGTGGGCTTTGTGATGATTGATAGGTCATCCCAGACAGAAAGTTGAAACATTGTCAAAAGTGCACCAATCACAGAACAGTTATGCCTCATAACTTTTAGGCTACAGTGAGAAAAAACACCTTTATAATCAGGGGTGTGTGTGTGTGTGTGGAGAGGAATCTGTCTCTGAAGACTCCTGGTTTGAGTATTGATACCAGAGAGAAACAAGACACTACCCCAGGTCACTTTGGACTTGAATCATACACAAAGGGTATCCTGCTGATTCACCATAAATCCATGTTTATATTCTAAAAACATTTACCACCATGGTAGTTTTGGGAAAAACTGTCTACAATTAGTAATGATTAGTGTGTTCTTCTTTATGAATACAAATTGATTAGCAGTGATCTCCACATATTTGAGGAAAACTTGTATGAAAAAGCATAGGAAATGGAGGCATTAAGTTGGGCAAGGAGACAGTGATCAACTGAAGAAATGGCTAATGCAGTGGACAGATGATTACTTAAGAAGAGTGACGAGTTTTATATATTCATGGGAGACTTACAAAAAGCATGTATTAGGGTATGAAGAATATCTTAAAACTTAGAAGTCAGGTTCTCTGATCAGGGTAATAAAACTGTAGTCAAATAACAAAGAATAGCTAAAAAAATAACCTGACTATGTATAAATTTCTAAGTGTGTTGTGGCTGAAGGGAAATCCAAACTGAAATTTCAGTTAGTTAGTAGTGAACTACAGTGAAAACCTGCATATCGAAATCTTTGGATTCAGGATAAACTGATATCAAAACCATAGTATAATTTATTAGGAAATAAGAAAGATGGGAAATAAATGAAACATTCATTTTGAGAAATTTTTTTTAAAGAATAGGAGACGTTAATGTGGATAAAATAGACATTAAATGAGTACTATAGCAAGAAACAGTTTTGCTTAAACCAAGAACAAGTTTAATTTGGAAAAAAAAACAACAGAGCAAACTAACAATCTGATTAAAAAATAATAAAGAAAATGATACTTTTCAAACATAATCCCTTTATCCCAAAGGCACTGGACTCAGATAGTTTTATGGCTACACTGTTTCCCAGGATCAGAAGTTTCCTGTTATTTGAAACTTTTTTAATAAAGAAAAAGAATAGGCTTCCCTGTTTATTCTGTGAAATTACTGATATTGAAACATTAGCAGAAAATAGAATACAATAGATCAATTTCACTTAATAATATAAATACAAAAATCCTAAATAATATCTGTAAAACCAAGTATTAGAAATGTGCTAAATAAGGATACAAGAGTGATTTAACCTTAGGAAGTATATTAATTTGTATTACTCGATAAGAGAAGAAAAGCAGTATTATTTCAGTGTATGATGTAAAGCATACAACATATATTGTTTGTTATCCTTCCTAAAATCTCTTAGAAAACTAGAGAAGAGGGAAACTTTAATTTCTTAAGGGTATCTATCAGGCTCTCATTAAATGTTAGATACTAGATTACATGATAATCTAGTATCCTGTTTTTGTTTAGCAGTAATAGGGAGGTTCTGAGTGATGTGATTAAAAAGGAAAAGGGGAGTTAAAGGAACGTACAAAATTATAATTTGGTGATAATGATTTTTTTTAACTAGAAAATTAAATTGAAAGGCTACTTTGGTATCATAAAATAAATGCATAAAAATCAGTAGCTTTCTTATATTCTACCAATAGCTTTTAATTACAGTTTTCAAAACCCATTAAATCCTTCATCCTGAAAAGAAGTATGCAATGTAATATATACACACATATGCATATGTGTATTTGTATGGAACTTCACTGAAAGAAAGAAAAGGAGCTGAGTAGATGAAATAAGAGGATACTACAGTCCTCTTTGGAAGGGCTTAGTAGTGTTGCAGTGTCAATTTGCAGGCAAATTTATGAATTCATTGCAGTCCCAGTCAAAACCTTGAACGCTTGTTGAGAAAATCAGGAAGTTTGGTATTTAAAAAAGGAATCAGATTCTTTCCTTATATCATAAGTAAGTTCCAAATATGTAAAGGTCTGTAAAGAAAAAGTTGTAAGTGATAATGGAGTCAATAGACTACCTTTAAAGTCTTAGTTTGGGGATGGGACCCTAATCAAAACAATACAGAAAACATTGAAGATTAAAAGGTACAGCTGCATTTAACTGCAAATTAATGTATCACAAGACATATATTAAATGGTTCAAGTATACCTGATGAAAGGTTAGATATATAACACTCAGATTCTTCTATAAGTGAAAATGAAAATGTGAAAGGTCACAAGTGCTTAGTCAATAAAAAATAGTTCTCAAAAATTTCCCTCACTTTTAATCTGAAATGTAATTTAAAACAAGACACTGCTTTTTGCCCATCAGGTTTGTACCAAGAAGATTTATATTGAAAAGGGTGTGGAGAAAAGGACATTCATAGTCACTGGTAGGCATGTAAATGGATAGCAGCCTTCTAGAGGGCAATTTCTTAGTGTCAAACAATTCAAAGCTCACAATTTCATTTTTAATCTGTATGTGCTGGCAGATAGTATAAAGAAGACTTTAACTGCAGCATTATTTTTAGTAACAAAAAAGAGGAAAACAGTGCATTTCCATCTAACCTTTTCTGAAAACTGTCCATGATACATTGTTAAGGGAAAGAGGACAATCACAAAAGGTTGCATACTATTTTTATAGAAAGAGCATGTCTATCAATACATAGAAATGTAGTCATGAAATTGTTTACAGTGGTTACTTCTGGGTAGAAGGACTGGGGCTTGGGGAATGAGACTGTGACTTGTACTTGATACTTAATGAATAGTGGTTTTTCTTTTTTTACTATTTTAAAATTGCCAAGAAAATGTAAAGTTAATTTATAGATTCAGTCCATTATTTGAATGACTGTAATTATAAGTGTGTTGAAGTGTCTGGCAAAGACTTGTGTTAACAAATCAGATTATGAGCCGAAATGTCCAAGTATGGTGTCAGAGTTTCGAATCATAGGCATTTTTCTTTTCTTAGAAAAATTTACAATGAGAAGTAAATGTGGTGCCATTTTATTTAGTTTTCATACAGTCTCGGGGTTTTAAAACATTGAAATCAAGGACAAGACGTCTGCAGTCCACTTCTGAAAGATTAGCAGAAACACAGCATATAGCACCATCATTTGTGAAGGTAATTAGACCTTTTTTGGTTCAAAAAGTAATAATTCTCAGGTATTAAAATGAGAACCTTCAGTACCTGATTTGTCAACCAGTTAATTTTCTCCCATCTTTGCACTTACGATTAAGGATTAATAACCTGTGTAATTATTATACCTACACCTCTCCTTAGGTGCCAAACTTGTCCCTCTACTGCTCGACTAGACATCTCCCTCTGGCTTTTTCCCTAATGTACATCTGCTTTGTGTTCTCTGTGTTAATAAATAGCATCCACCCAGGCTAGAAATCTGATGATCAATTTTGGTTTGTCCATTTTCTCTCACATCCCACATCCATGAATCACTAAAGTCCTATTGATCCAGCCTCTTAAATTTGTCGATTCTCCCTCTTCATCCCCAGCTCCATTGCATAGACAGACTATACCATTTCTTGCCTTGAGTGCTCTAAAGAAAAGGCTCATTTAGTCTCCTTGCCATTAGCTTTGCTACCTTCACTCACCTTCCAGATAGCCACCCACCAGTCTGTCCAAAACATAGTCACGTAATGTTTGTATTTCTCTGCTTTCCTGTCAGACGCCTGCTGTGGTACAGGGCATTTCATTGGCCTCTGCCTGCCATTTTTCTGTTCTTATCTTTCAATGTGCCACCCACTCTGTACCCCTGCCTTCCTCCTCTCTTGGCATTTTAAAGGCCTGTCGTACAAGATGGCTTGCAGTTCTTGGGCACCAAAGGCTGTTGTTTCATGGCTCTGTCAAGTTGTTCCTGCTGTGTAATTCCCTGGGATATAGATACCCTATCCTCTGTAAGGCCTTTCCTCACTGATGTAGGTAGTATTTTACTTCTTTTGCTACCTTACCTACTGCTTACAGTATCAGAATGATTTTAAAAACTTAGGTATTTATGTATCTCTCCCCATTAAACGTAAATCATTCAGATCTTTTGTTACCTTTACAGCTTCAGATCTTAATACAGGCAAAGTACATGAAGGGTGTCCTGTCAGTAAACAGTTACAAATTAATGAGTTGTTCCTTGCAGTAAAGATAAAGGAGTGCAAACATCATGCCATTAGAATCCAAAGTCAATGTGTGGCCTATTAACAGTTTTAGTGTAGTATTTAGTATAGATAGAGTTCTTACAGAGAATTTCTTTGTATCAGTTGATTTGTGCAAGTATGTTAGATACAAGGTGTTAGATTCCTAGCTATTGATTAAGTAATTTATCGTGAGTCTTAGTCTAATTCTTCACACTGATCATAAAAATTAAAAATTATAGAATTTGAACTTTTTTGTGAGTGGTCATTATACTTTGGTGGAGCATTACCTATATAAGCTGCCAATACTGATGTTGTTTGTGTTCTTAGGGGTTTCTTTTGCGGGACAGAGGAACAGATGTTGAGAGTTTGGACAAACTCATGAAAACCAAGAACATACCTGAAGCTCACCAAGATGCGTTTAAAACTGGTTTTGCAGAGGGTTTCCTGAAAGCTCAGGCACTAACGCAAAAAACCAATGGTAAGTTGATTTGACACCCCCCATATTTGGAATGAACATCTGAAAGGAAGTCAGAGTCCACCTTTAACTGACTTGGAGAACAGTTATCCAGCTTTTCATTTCATTCCTTATCCAAAAGTTATCAATCATGTATCCCATTTGTAACTTCAGTGGTGTGGAAGTGGAAATACCTGCTTACCGCTTTTGGCTTTCTCAACTGAGAAATCACAGTTAAGGACAGAAGCACGTGTGGCTTCATGAGACTTTTGGTAACGGTGCTGAAAGGAAATCGTGGCTGTAAGGCAGAAGAACTCCAGGTTACAGCATAGGATGTGATGAAATATATGAGTACCTCTTATGAGGACGCTACTATTTGCGTTTCACTGAGCTGTCGTTTCTCATGGACATCTTTCGACTTAGGCTTTTTCTTTTCCAGATTCTCTCAGAAGAACTCGTCTGATCCTCTTTGTCCTGCTGCTCTTTGGCATTTATGGATTCTTTAAAAACCCATTTTTATCTGGTAAGTGTTTTTATTTACCTAATTTTTAAAATCTTTTAAAAACCTGTTTCTTTTTTATAGGTACTCTACCTAAGACTTAGAGAAAGGAAACACTGATGTTTTTGGCTGTAGGGTCTAGGCTTTTCATTTCTAAATAAAGAATTCTCTGATTGGGTCACGTTGCAATTGTTTTTTGCATTGAAGAAGAAACGTTTTAATCTGTTATGATTGTGTACGACCTGCATTTTCAGAAGGCTTATTATACATTATACATTGCTTTATGGCTTACAAGAAAAGTTCCTTCAAATACTGTACAACTTCAAGTTTTACTACTTTGTCTCAAAAATAATATTCCTTAAAATTGCAAGGATAGAAGACAAGTAGTGATTCTACAGCATCTTACTACGCTGATGGACAGAGACTGTAATGGGGTTAGTGGGGGGGGGTTTGGTGATGGGGGGAGGCTGGTAAACATAATGTTCCTCATGTAATTGTAGATTAATGATACCAAAAAAAAAATTGCAAGGATAATGTTAGAGTGAAAATGTTAGATTAATTTCTAGTAGTGGTTAGTTTCCCAGAGTTTTAGGAAGTGATACCTAATTATTAAATTAAAAAGATGTAGAAAAATTTCAAACAGCAATACCAAGGGAAATAGTTATCCATTTCAAAGACACTAATAAATTGAAGTTACTAAAAATTGACTTACTAAATGAGTCTCGTATTATCTCAGTTTTCTAGTCTAAGAAGTAATATTGTCAAGTTTAAGTGGTTCTGATTGCATTTTCTGCTACTCAGTTGTGACACCTTGTTCTCTACTCTCTTTATGACTGATTACCTTGAGAGAAAGCTGATGTACAGTTAAGAGCAACGGTTGACCTGGCTCAGGATTTTGTCTGAGAATTTGCCTGTTGTCCCATATATTTTAATGTGGCATCAAACTGGAGATGAGTTTTTAACGTCTACAAATAACCTTCTTATATTTAGATTGACTTTTTCTTATCTCCCTCTTTTTGTGTACCCAAAAAAGAACAAGCACAGGGAAGATAGCTGGTATTGGCAGTGTGCTGGAGGCGTGGGATGAGGTCTGATGATTCATTGTTCTTTTAATTGCTGTCTTGCATTAAGTAAAACAATCAAAATAGGAAATGCGTTGCCTCTGTGTAATTATTCTTAATTTTTTATAAGGTCCGGGTGAGTCTCCTGTAAACTAACTTGTATTATTTATTAAGTCCATCTATATAGGTACTTTAAAAGTAATTTAGTGGGCTAAAACTATTAATGTCTGTTCTAGAATTGCTGAATGAAATTTTCTGTCCTGACTTATATGTTCTTGATATGTTAAAGGTTTCTTACTAACCCTGTATTTTTGCCTGCTAATTTTTTTGCTTCTAAAATTTCAGTCCATCCTAAAGATACTATTTTTGGTTGTTTCTGAGGTAATTAGCCATTGCTCAGTTTACTCATTTACGTCTGTCTAGTATGGAAGTTTACATGTTGGGGAGAGGTATAAGAAAGCTTTGTAATAATTCCCCATGCTTTATCTCAAATATTGTACTACCCTACCAAACTCTTACTGTCTTTCTTATTCTTAATGATGTTATTACTGATGATGACATACTGAGGGCAACTAAAAACAGTTGTTAGAGGAAGAAGGCTACATGATAAGTGAAACAATCTGTTAAGGTTCACCCCCCCCCTTTTTTTTTAAATTCCAGTGCCAGTTTTTATGCTATGTTTAAGATAACATATTTCATAGTGTAGATCTCTAACCAATTGTGTCAGGATAATTCAGGGTGATTTCCAGGGACATGGCCTGGGAACCTGCATAGACATATGGCTAGAGTGATTTTTATGCACAATGAAATTTGAGAACCATTGGCTTGAATTTCTATTACTAGATATTGTAAGGAGAAGCAGCAAATAATTCTTAGTTTTAATTGGAAAGTACAAAGATGTCTTTTCAATGTGAATCATTTATTCCTTGAACATGGTCTAGAAGCGCAGAAGCCCTAGTTTCTACTCCTCACTCTGATTTTATGTATGTGAACTTAGGTATTTCCTTTTTGGGGGGCTTTCTTGCATCTGAAAAATAAGGTGGTTGAAATTTTATGAATCTGTCAAATTTGTAAGCATTTCTTTTCTTCCAACTAGTCCGTTTCCGGACATCGACGGGGCTTGATTCTGCAGTAGATCCTGTCCAGATGAAAAATGTCACCTTCGAACACGTTAAAGGAGTAAGTTAAAAAGTTTCCCCTGTTGTCGTCAAACATTATAATTGTGTATGTTCAATTTGATTCCAAAGGTGTGAAATAATAGAAAACCAAAATGTATTGGTCTTTGCCCCCTGTTCCTGGCACAGAGGTCCTAAAACCCTTGAAATTTCCCAAGTGATAAGAGCACTGGGAGCATTTTCTGTTTTAGTATTAGGTCTTTGACCCAGACTCCTGACACAGGTTTTCTGAGTCCTTTAGAATTTCCTGGGTGATGGCAGTGTCTCTTGTTCTAATGGGTGTGACTCTTGGTGGGTTTCTGGGTGAGGGCTAGTCACTACCAGAAAGACCAAACCATGGTTAGAAGTTTGGGACTTTCAGCCCAACTCTTGTTCTCTGCAGAGCAGGGAGGGGCTGGAAATGGGGTTAATAATTAATCATTTCTGCACAAAGAATCTCCCATAAAAATCCCAGTAATTTGGGGTGTTGCAGGTTCCCGAACACACGGTGCTGCGAAGAGAGTAGTGCCCAGAGATGTATTGGAAGTTGTTCCTCTTCCCAAATACCTGGCCTTGTGAATCTCTTCCACCTGGCTATTTCTCAGTAATACCCTTTCATAATAAACCAGTAATCCAGTACCTAATGTGTTTTCTGAGTTCTGTGAGCCACTCTAGAAAATTAATGGAGCATAAGGAGGTATCTTGGGAACCTCCAGCTCATAGCCAGTTCGTCAAAAACAGAGATAACATAGACTCATGATTGGTATCTGAAGTGGATGTGTGGCAGGAGGTGGGGGGATAAGTCTTGTAGGACTGAGCCCTTAATCCTTTGCTGATAGGATCTGATACTCTGTCTCCAGGGGGATCGTGTCAGAACTGAGTTGAATTGCAGGACATCCTGCTGGAGTGTGAAGTGCTTGGTTAGGGGAAAAACTACAACACATTTGGTGACTGGAAGTAGTGTAGAGTAGTTGAGAGTGAGTCAAGGAAAATGAGAGTGTGTATTACCTTTATATTAAGGAATATTATGCAGTAGGTAAAATGGCATCCAAAAATATTTGAAACTTTAATATTCTGAGTAAATAACAGTAGTAGATGATAAGTCTTGTTTCATGGCAGGGTTTCGTGTCAATTTGTGAAACAGCAAGGTGTCATGGAATGAATGTGGACTTCATAGTCAAAAGACTTAAGATTTCAAAATTTAATTTTGAGTCACTGGCTTGAACCAGTTACTTTAGATTCTTACAGATAATGTATATGCTTGGAACATAGTTGATGCATAGTAAATGGTACTTTTCTTCACCCATTCCTCTTAATTGATGTTTGTACTCTGGTATCTAACCCACCTGTATTGAAAGAACGGAACGGATGAATGCCAGTTTATACCCAGTTAGTTAAACCATTTGTTTAATAAATATTAATAGTGTCTACTAAGTGCCAGGCTCTGTTTTATATACTGGATAAAATAAAACAAATCTCTGCCCTCATGTTTTAATTGTAGTATAAATTGGAGAACATGGTACATATGGGAATACAGAGAATGTTCAAAAATGGTAAAATGTTATGAAAAAAATATAGAGCAGGGTGAAGAGGATTGGGAGTTCTGGGAGAAAGGTCACAATTTGAAATGGGGTGTTCAGTGTATGATTGAGAAGGTGACATTTGAGTGAAGAATTAAGTATCGTACTATTAGCAATCAGCCTAGCCTATGAATGGACACAAAAAGGCCTAGAATGAACCGAATATGATAGCTTATTTACACAAAATAAATGATTTCGACTCATTAGACTATGATCCACTCATAGCTATCAAATGTCTCTAATCTATATTAACACAATATTGGCGTTCACCATCTCCCTAGTAGGAATATTAATGTATCGATCACACTTAATATCTTCACTATTATGCCTAGAAGGCATAATACTATCCCTATTCGTAATAATTACTATCACAATCCTAACTAACCACTTTACGCTAGCTAACATAGTACCCATCATCCTCCTTATACTAGCAGCATGTGAAGCTGCCCTAGGTCTCTATTAGTACTCGTATCTAACACATACGGCACAGACTACGTACAAAGCCTAAACCTACTCCAATGCTAAATCTAATTATTCCCACAACCATACTAATCCCCCTGACATGACTATCAAACAAAAACATAGTATGAATCAACGTCACGTCATACAGCATGTTAATCAGTTTAACATCCTTAAGCACTCTAGGCCAACATGACCACAACAGCATAAACTTCTCAACTACTTTCTTTTCAGATCCCCTATCAGCACCCTTAGTCATACTAACAACATGACTTCTCCCCTTAATATTAATAGCTAGTCAGGCCCATCTCTCTAAGAACCTCTAAACCGAAAAAAACTATACATCACCATACTAATCACCCTTCAAGTACTACTAATTATAACATTTACCTCTTCCGAATTCATTATATTTTACATCTTATTTGAAGCAACACTCGTACCAACCCTAATCATCATCACACGATGAGGAAACCAAGCAGAACGACTAAATGCAGGATCCTATTTTCTCTTCTACACAATAGTAGGTTCACTCCCCCTTTTAGTAGTGCTTACATACACCCAAAAATAACAGGAACTCTCAATATACTAGTACTACAATATTGAGCAAAACCTATAAACGACTCTTGATCGAACATACTAATTTGACTAGCATGCATAATAGCATTCATAGTAAAAATACCCCTATATGGACTACACCTCTGACTACCAAAAGCCCACGTAGGAGCTCCCATTGCAGGTTCCATAGTACTTGCAGCCGTACTACTTAAGCTAGGTGGATACGGCATACTACGCATCACTGTTATACTCGAACCGGTAACAACATTCATAGAGTACCCTTTTCTAATACTATCCTTATGAGGAATAATCATAACAAGCTCTATCTGTCTTTGCCAAACTGATTTAAAGTCACTAATTGCCTACTCCTCTGTAACCCACATAGCACTAGTATTCGTTGCAATCCTAATCCAAACCCCATGAAGTTACATAGGAGCCACCACTCTCATAATCGCCCATGGCTTAACATCGGCCATACTATTCTGCCTAGCAAATACAAACTATGAATGAATTCACAGTCGAACTATAATACTAGCACGAGGACTACAAACCCTCCTACCCTTAATAGCTGCTTGATGACTCTTAGCAAGCTTAGCTAACCTGGCCTTACCACCTAGCATTAACTTAATCGGAGAACTATTCGTAGTAATATCAACATTCTCATGATCTAGCACTACCATTATTCTCACTGGAATAAACATCATCATTACAGCTATCTACTCCCTGTACATACTAATATCTACTCAACGAAGCAAATACACCCACCATATCAACAATATCAGCCCCTCCTTTACCCGAGAAAACCCTAATAGCTCTCCACATACTACCCCTCCTAATACTATCAATTAATCCCAAAATCATCCTAGGATACCTTTACTGTAAGTATAGTTTAATAAAACATCAGATTGTGAATCTGATAATAGAAGACCCTAACTTCTTACTTACCAAAAAAGTATGCAAGAACTGCTAATTCCTGCCCTCATACATAAAAATATGGCTTTTTAAAACTTAGAGGATGACAGACATCCGTTGGTCTTAGGAATCAAAAATTTGGTGCAACTCCAAGTAAAAGTAATTAACATTTTAACATACTCTTCACTCATAACACTAACAGTATTAGCTATGCCAATTATAATCACCCCCACAAATATCTATACAAGCAAAAACTACCCCTCCCATGTAAAAAATATAGTTGCACTAGCCTTTATCATCAGCATAATCCCTGTAATAATATTTATCTACTCAAATGAAGAGGCAACTATCTCCAACTGACACTAAATAACAATCCAAACAATAAAAATAACAATAAGCTTCAAACTAGACTACTTCTCTCTAACATTTACACCAGTAGCCCTATTTGTCACATGATCTATCATAGAATTCTCTCTGTGATATATAAAATCAGATCCCCATATCAATCGATTCTTCAAATATCTACTAATTTTCCTAATCACAATAATGATTCTAGTGTCTGCCAACAACATATTTCAACTTTTCATCGGATGAGAAGGTGTAGGCATTATATCCTTTCTCCTAATTTGTTGATGATAATGGACGAACAGACGCAAACACAGCAGCTACAAGCCATTCTGTATAATCGCATTGGACATATCGGATTCATTTTATCAATAGCATGATTCCTTATAAACCTAAACTCATGAGATCTCCAACAGATCTTCATACTAAACCCCGAAAACACAAACATCCCCCTAATAGGTCTATTATTAGCAGCAACTGGAAAATCCGCAAAATTTGGACTACATCCCTGACTCCCTTCCGCTATACAAGGACCAACTCCAGTATCAGCCCTACTCCACTCCAGTACAATAGTAGTCGCAGGAGTGTTCCTACTAATCCGATTCCACCCTTTAATAGAGAACAAAACAATTCAAACGGCAACTCTATGCCTAGGAGCCATTACAACCCTATTCACAGCTATCTGTGCTCTCACTCAAAACGATATCAAAAAGATTGTAGCCTTCTCAACCTCAAGCCAACTTGGCCTTATAATAGTTACCATCGGCATTAACCAGCCCCACTTAGCCTCCATGCACATCTGCACCCACGCCTTCTTTAAGGCCATACTCTTCATATGCTCTGGATCAATCATTCACAGCCTAAATGATGAGCAAGATATCCGCAAAATAGGAGGACTATTCCACACTCTTCCCACCACCACCTCTGCCCTCATTATCGGCAGTCTCGCCCTAACAGGAACCCCCTTCCTTACAGGCTTCTACTCTAAAGACCTGATTATCGAAACCGCCAACATATCCTACACAAACACCTGAGCCCTATTTATTACACTACTAGCCACCTCTCTTAACAGCTGCCTACAGCGCACGAATCATCTTCTTTGCACTCCTAGGACAACCCCGATTTAATACCCTAGCCAGCATCAATGAAAACGACCCTTTACTAATAAACCCAATCAAACGCTTAATACTAGGAAGCATCTTCACTGGATTCCTACTATCCAACAACATCCCCGCAACATCTACACCCCAAACAACTATACCACACTCCTAAAATATACCGCCCTTGCTGTCACAAACCTAGGCTTCATACTAGCTCTAGAGCTATGCAATGTATCCCTAAACCTACGCCACAAAAACCCCTCAAATGCCTTCAAATTCTCAAACCTACTAGGATACTTCCCCACAATCATCCACCGCTCCTGACCACTATGAACACTAACAACAAGCCAAAAACTAGCACCCCTTATTCTAGACCTAATCTGACTAGAAAACATCTTACCAAAATCAACCTCATACTTCCACATAAAAGCCTCTCTAATAACATCCAATCAAAAGGGTCTAATTAAACTCTACTTCCTATCATTTGCAACAATTGCCCTAACTCTTCTTCTATCCTATTACCTCGAGTAATCTCCATAACAATAACAACACAAATCAACAAGGACCACCCAGTTACAACCACAAACCAAACACCATGGCTATAAAGAGCAGCAACACCCGCAGTTTCCTCACTAAAAAACTCAGACCCTCCAATATCATACATTGTCCAATCACTTTGATTACTAAAATCAAAAACAACACTCAACCCCTCACCCTTCAACATATAAAGCACTAGAATTAACTCTATCACCACACCAGCAACAAAAGCACCAAACACAACTACATTAGACATCCAAATCTCAGGATACTCTTCAATGGCCATAGCCGCTGTATAACCAAAAACAACCAACATCCCCCCAAGATAAATCAAGAAAACCATCAAACCTAAAAAAGACCCACCAAAATGAACTACAATCCCACAACCAACCCCACCAGCCACAACCAAACTAAACCCCCATAAATCGGAGAAGGTTTTGAAGAAAACCCTAAAAAACTAATCACAAAAATAATACTCAAAATAAACACAACATATGTCATTATTCCCACATGGACTCAAACCATGACCTATGACATGAAAAATCATCGTTGTAATTAAACTATGGAAACCTAATGACAAACATTCGAAAAACGCATCCCCTACTCAAAATCATTAATGACTCTTTCATTGATCTACCTCTAACATCTCAGCACGATGAAACTTTGGATCCTTACTAGGAATCTGTCTAATCCTACAAATTCTCACAGGCTTATTCTTAGCCATACACTACAAAGCAGACACATCCACTGCATTCTCATCAGTCACTCACATCTGTCGAGATGTTAACTATGGATGAATTATCCGATATATACATGCTAATGGAGCTTCCATATTCTTCATTTGCCTGTTTATACACATCGGATGAGGCATCTATTACAGATCATTTGCCTACAAGGAAACACGAAACATCGGCATCTTACTTCTGTTTGCAATAATAGCAACTGCCTTCATAGGCTACGTCCTGCCATGAGGGCAGATATCCTTCTGAGGTGCCACAGTAATCACAAACCTTTTATCCGCAATTCCTTACATCGGATCTAGCCTAGTAGAGTGAATCTGAGGGGGATTCTCAGTAGACAAAGCAACTCTCACTCTATTCTTCGCCTTCCACTTCATCCTCCCTTTCGTAATCCTTAGCCTAGCACTAGTACACCTGCTATTCCTACACGAAACTGGATCTAACAACCCAATGGGAATTGTATCCGATTCAGACAAAATCCCATTCCACCCATACTACACAACCAAAGACATTTTAGGCCTATTCATTATAATTGTAACACTATTAACCCTAACCTTATTCTTTCCCGACCTACTAGAGGACCCAGACAACTATACACCAGCAAACCCCCTAAACACACCACCCCATATTAAGCCAGAATGATACTTCCTATTTGCATATGCAATTCTATGCTCAATCCCCAATAAACAAGGAGGGGTATTAGCACTAGTTCTATCCATCCTTGTACTAGCACTTATTCCACTACTACATACATCGAAACAATGAACTATAATATTCCGACCCCTAAGGCAAACCATCTTCTGACTTCTAGTAGCTGACCTACTAGTCCTAACTTGAATCAGAGGACAGCCTGTAGAGCACCCTTTCATCCTAATCGGACAAGTGGCCTCTATTCTCTACTTTACACTAATCCTAGCAGCAATGCCAATCACAGGTATCATCGAAAATAATCTCATAAAATGAAGAGTCTTCGTAGTATATATCAATACCCTGGTCTTGTAAACCAGCAAAGGAACTAACCCTCCCCAAGACTCAGGAAGAAGACAAAAGCCCTACCATCAGTACCCAAAGCTGAAATTCTTCATAAACTACTTCCTGCAATATAATTAAAGCCCAACAAACATTATACAGTATATGCTATGTATAATCATGCATTAATGGTTTAGCCCATGCATATAAGCAAGTACATTATATTATTATAGTACATAGGACATACTATGTTTAATCGTGCATTAATGGTTTAACCCATGCATATAAGCAGGTACATAATATCCTTAGAGTACATAGTACATACTATTATTGATCGGACATAGCACATCAAGTCAAATCATTTCCAGTCAACATGCGTATCCCTACCACTGAAGGCCGCCTAATCACCATGCCACGTGAAATCACCAACCCGCTCACAATTGTGTCCCTCTTCTCGCTCCGGGCCCATTAGGACTGTTGGGTAGTTATACTGAAACTATACCTGGCATCTGGTTCTTACTTCAAGGTCATACTACTCTAACCGCTCACTCGTTCCTCTTAAATAAGACATCTCGATGGATTCGTGACTAATCAGCCCATGCCTAGTATAACTGTGCTGTCATGCCTTTGGTATCTTTTAATTTTTGGGATGCGAGGTTCAACTGGGTCACCAACCTTCAAGCAGGTGGATAACTTGTAGACAGACATTCATTGAATATTACTGGTCGTACATACTAATCTTTAGGTGTTATTCAGTCAATGGTTACAGGACATAGAGAATTTTACAACAGAATTTTGAGTCGAGCCTACAGAAATCAGAGATCACAACTGCAGACATCAACAAATACTAAAGTAATTAATTTAAATTTATAATTTTAGGTTTGATATATCAAACCCCCCCTTACCCCCACAAAGCCCCTATGTACTAAACATCTTGTCAAACCCCAAAAGCAAGAATACATACACAAAGGCGCTATAAGCACAAAGTATTACATAAGCATGTAGACTTGTACAACTACCAACGCAGCTTTCTGCCTACCCGTAAAATACTTAGATGCTTGGACATATATGGCTGGAAGGCCACATGGTGCTATATCGTGATTTCTATTAGCCACAATAAAAACAATATACTATAAATACAAATATCAATTAATTCTTATAAGTGCTCATAGCACAAACTATTTGCCCCCTATGTATTATGAAATTAAAGTTAATGTAGCTTAAAATCAAAGCAAAGCATTGAAAATGCTTAGATGAGTTTACAAACTCTATAAACACATAGGTTTGGTCCCAGCCTTTTTATTAATTTTCAATAGAATTACACATGCAAGTATCCACCCTCCAGTGAAAGTGCCCTTCAAGTTATTACAAGACCTAAAGGAGCTGGTATCAAGCACGCCAATAAGGCAGCTAATGACACCTTGCAAAGCCACACCCCCACGGGAAACAGCAGTGATAAAAATTAGGCTATAAACAAAAGTTCGACCTTTTGGTAAATCTCGTGCCAGCCACCGCGGTCATACGATTAACCCTCGTTAATAAAAAACTGGCGTAAAGCGTGCTAAGATAAGTTCAATCCAAATAAAGTTAAGCCTTAACCAAGCTGTAGAAAGCCAAGGTTACCGTAAAAATAAATTACGAAGGTAACTTTAATTACAATCGACACACGATAGCTAAGACCCAAACTGGGATTAGATACCCCACTATGCTTAGCCCTAAACTTAAATAATTCATCAGACAAAATTATTCGCCAGAGCACTACTAGCAATAGCCTAAAACTCAAAGGACTTGGCAGTGCTTTATACCCCTCTAGAGGAGCCTGTTCTATAATCGATAAACCCTGATAAACCTCACCAATTCTTGCTAATACAGCCTATATACTGCCATCTTCAGCAAACCCTAAAAAGGAAGCACAGTAAGCAAGATTATAAAACTATAAATACATTAGGTCAAGGTGTAGCCCATGAGTTGGAAAGAAATGGGCTACATTTTCTAAAATAGAATATGAATGAACACCCTAATGAAAATGAGGGCCAAAGGAGGATTTAGTAGTAAGAATAGAAAGCTCAACTGAACCCGGCTCTAAAGCACGCACACACCGCCCGTCACCCTCTTCAAATCCTTAAGCACAGCTAAACATATTAGACAAATACTAAGGCATGAGAAGAGACAAGTCGTAACAAGGTAAGCATACTGGAAAGTGTGCTTGGATAATCAAAGTGTAGCTTAAATAAAGCATCTGGCCTACACCCAGAAGATCCCAGTAATATGTTCACTTTGAACAAATCCTAGCCCAATCAACACTTAACATAAAAGTAAACAAAAATACATAAACTAAAGCATTTACTAGATTAAAGTATAGGCGATAGAAATTACATAGCGGCGCTATAGAAAAAGTACTGTAAGGGAAAGATGAAAGATGCATTTACAGTAGAAAACAGCAAAAATTACCCCTTATACCTTTTGCATAATGAACTAACTAGAAACACTCCAGCAAAGAGAACTTAAGCTGGAAACCCCGAAACCAGATGAGCTACCTATGAGCAGTTTAAAGAACCCACTCATCTATGTGGCAAAATAGTGAGAAGACTTGTAGGTAGAGGTGAAAAGCCTAACAAGCCTGGTGATAGCTGGTTGTCCAAGAAATGAATCTAAGTTCAGCTTGAAATATACCTAAAAGCCCAAAAACTATAATGTAAACTTCAAGTGTAGTCTAAAAAGGTACAGCTTTTTAGAAACAGAATTAAATCTTAATTAGAGAGTAAATAGTATAATAACCATAGTTGGCCTAAAAGCAGCCATCAATTAAGAAAGCGTCAAAGCTCAACAATAAAATATAACTAATACCACAAATTAAAATTAACTCCTAAACTAATATTGGACTAATCTATTAATAAATAGAAGAAATACTGTTAGTAACAAGAAATAAATCTCCTTGCACAAGCTTATATCAGAACAGATAATCTACTGATAATTAATAACAAAACAAACCAAGTCCAAAAATAAAACTTTGTTAAATAGATTGTTAACCCAACACAGGTGTGCATATTATAAAGGAAAGGTTAAAACAAATGAAAGGAACTCAGCAAACACAAGTCCCGCCTGTTTACCAAAAACATCACCTCTAGCATAACCAGTATTAGAGGCACTGCCTGCCCAGTGACTCACGTTAAACGGCCGCGGTATTCTGACCGTGCAAAGGTAGCATAATCACTTGTTCTCTAAATAAGGACTAGTACGAACGGCTAGACGAGGGCTTTACTTTCTCTCATCTGTAACCAGTGAAATTGACCTCCCCGTGAAGAGGTGGGGATAATATTATAAGGCGAGAAGACCCTATGGAGCTTTAGTTAAACAGCTTAAAATTAACTTAATACCACTCTAAACAGATAAAAACTAATAACCTAAGCTGTCAATTTTGGTTGGGGTGACCTCGGAGCAAAAAACAACCTATGAGCGGTCAAATCCAGACTGACAAGTCCAGATAATCCGTTAATTGATCCAATAACTTGATCAACGGAACAAGTTACCCTAGGGATAACAGCGCAATCCTATTCAAGAGTCCATATCGACAATAGGGTTTACAACCTCGATGTTGGATCAGGACATCCCAATGGTGCAACCGCTATTAATGGTTCATTTGTTCAACGATTAAAGTACTACGTGATCTGAGTTCAGACCGGAGTAATACAGGTCGGTTTCTATCTATTCTTGCACTTCTCCCAGTATGAAAGGACAAGAGAAGTAGGACCTACCTCACACAGGCACCCTCGAGTTAATAAATGACCCCCTCTCAATTTAGCTAATTCACAACAACCTTCAATCCTAGATTTAGGACTAGCTAAGGTAGTAAAGCATGGCAATTGCATAAAACTTAAACTTTTATAACAGAGGTTCAACTCCTCTCCCTAACACTAATGTACATCATCAACATACTAATAATAATTATCCCCATCCTCCTAGCTGTCGCATTCCGAACGCTAGTAGAATGTAAAATGGTAGGCTACATACAACTACGTAAAGGCCCAAAGAGGCTTACTCCAACCAATTGCCGATGCACTAAAACTGTTCACCAAAGAACCCCTGCGACCTCTAACGTCTTCGATCGCAATATTTATTATAGCACCTATTGTAGCACTGGTACTCGCCCTAACCATGTGAGTCCCACTACCAATACCATACCCGCTAGTTAACATAAACCTTGGAGTATTGTTTATACTAGCCATATCAAGTCTCGCTGCATACTCCATTCTATGATCAGGATGAGCCTCCAACTCCAAATACGCCCTCATCGGAGCACTACGTGCAGTAGCCCAGACCATCTCGTACAAAGTAACATTAGCGATCATTCTATTGTCCCTACTACTAATAAGCAGATCCTTCACACTCTCCACCCTGATCACCACCCAAGAGAAACTATGGCTACTAGTACCCGCATGACCTTTGGCCATAATATGATTCATCTCAACCCTAGCCGAAACCAATCGAGCACCCTTCGATCTAACAGAGGGAGAATCCGAGCTTGTCTCCAGCTTTAATGTAGAATATGCAGCAGGTCCATTCGCACTTTTCTTTCTAGCTGAGTATGCAAACATCATCATAATAAATATCCTATCAGTAACACTTTTTATAGGAGCCTTTCACGACCCCTACATCCCAAGTCTTTACACAACTAACTTTGTGGCAAAAACACTTGCCTTAACTGCCCTATTCCTATGAATCCGAACATCCTACCCACGATTTCGCTATGACCAACTAATGCACCCACTATGAAAAAACTTCTTACCATTAACACTAGCACTATGCATATGGTATGTATCAATACCAATCGTCATATCAAGCATCTCTCCTCAATCATAAGAAATATTTCTGACAAAAGAATTACTTTGATAGAGTAAATAACAGAGGTTTAAACCCTCTTATTTCTAGAAAAACAGGCATTGAACCTACACTTGAGAACTCACAAATCTCCATGCTACCAATTTACACCATAATCTATAGTAAGGTCAGCTAAATAAGCTGTCAGGCCCATACCCCGAAAATGTTGGATTATAACCTTCCCGTACTAATAAACCTCATTATATTCGCCATCTTAATAACCCTATTCCTAGGAACTATACTTGTCCTAATCAGCTCTCACTGGCTAATAATTTGAATTGGCTTCGAAATAAATATACTAGCAATAGTCCCTATCTTTTTTTTTTTTTTTTTAATTATTATTTTTTACTGAAGGGTAGTTGACGCACAGTATTACATTACATTAGTTTCAAGTGTACAACACAGTGGTAGAACATTTATATACATAATTCTAGGTTCCAGCTATCACCCTACCAAGCTGTTACAATATCGTGACTATATTCCTTATGCTATACATTACATCCCGGTTACTTATTTATTTTACCATTGGAAGTCTGTCCTTTTTTTTTTTTTTTTTTTTTTTTTTGTGAGGGCATCTCTCATATTTATTGATCAAATGGTTGTTAACGACAATGAAATTCTGTATAGGGGAGTCAATGCTCAATGCACAATCATTAATCCACCCCAAGCCTAATTTTCGTCAGTCTCCAATCTTCTGAGGCATAACAAACAAGTTCTTACCTGTAGAACAAATTCTTACATAATGAATAAGTTACATAGTGAACAGTACAAGGGCAGTCATCACAGAAACTTTCGGTTTTGCTCATGCATTATGAACTCTAAACAGTTCAAATATGAATACTCATTTGGTTTTTATACTTGATTTATATGTGGATACCACATTTCTCTCTTTATTATTATTATTTTTAATAAAATGCTGAAGTGGTAGGTAGATACAAGATAAAGGTAGAAAACATAGTTTAGTGTTGTAAGAGAGCAAACTGTAGATGATCAGGTGTGTGCCTGTAGACTATGTGTTAATCCAAGCTAGACCAGGGCAATAAAACATCCACGTATGCAGAAGATTTCTCTCAGAACAGGGGGGGTGAGGTTCTAAGCCTCACCTCTGTTGATCCCCAATTTCTCACCTGATGGCCCCCCTGCGACTGTGCCTGTCTTAGGTTGTTCCTCCCTTGAGGAATCTTACCGTCTCTGGCTAACCAGTCATCTTCTGGGGCCAGACAGGGAAATGTGAAGTTGGTAAGTGAGAGGGAAGCCTTATTGTTTGAAAAGGTTAGCTTTTTACTTCTTTGCATATTTATGCCCTGTGGCTTCTATGCCCAGCATTTGTCTTGAGGTATCTTTACCACTTGGAGGAGTTATGATACTCGGTAAATTTGATATGAGGCACGAATTCTATTTAAGGGTTGTAATTAGGAAGGAAGAAGAAAAGCTATAGAAGTAGCAGGCGGAAGAAAACCTGGGAAGATTGATTATTTCTTTGACATATCTTCTTGTAGAGTAACTTCAGCATGTATAGGTTTTAAGCTACTACTTAAATTGCGCACACATATTAACATAATAGGAGTATAGTTACATAACCAAAGCATATCTGTAATTACCAGCCATCTCCAGTGAAACCAAGAAAACCATTAAGGCACCTTAGGCATTTGTGAAAACTTATCTATGATATGGTGGATATTGTCCAACTGAACTTGAACAGTCTGAGAGAAATCAGACAAATTAAAACAACCCATTCCTGGGGACTGTTCACATCCCATATGTTCTTTTAACAGTAAATAGTCTGTAGTTGTAAGAGTTTGGAGCGCTACAATTTGCACTTCTCCAAATTCTTGGTTGAGTTCCAACAGTATAGATCCAGTCAAATTTGTTGTTTTACTGTATGTACAGGCCAGCTTAGATAACTCCTTCCTCATTCCCATGGCAAGTCCAGGAACTGGTGGGATGAGTGCATCTACAGCTGTAGCAGTGCGTGGATCTTTGTTGGGGTTTTTTGATGATCATCTTCTGGCATGAGTCTTCCAGAGAGTGCAGATGTTGGAAGTTCTTTTTCATATCGTATCTTAGTTCATTTTCGGAGTAGCCCAATTAGGCTTTGATCCTCTGTATAAACACAAACAGACCCTTTGCCTACACTTTTATATGCCCTTTATACCCTTGTGTAGAACTCGTTGGAGGTTACCACACAGGAACTGCCCTTTTTTTTTTTTTTTTGCTTTGTTTTTGGTATCACTAATCTACACTTACATGACGAATATTATGTTTACTAGGCTCTCCCCTATACCAGGTCTCCCCTATAAACCCCTTTACAGTCACTGTCCATCAGCATAGCAAAATGTTGTAGGATCACTACTTGCCTTCTCTGTGTTGTACAGCCCTCCCTTTTCTCCTACCCCCCCATGCATGTTAATCTTAATACCCCCCCTACTTCTCCCCCCTTTATCCCTCCCTACCCACCCATCCTCCCCAGTCCCTTTCCCTTTGGTACCTGTTAGTCCATTCTTGAGTTCTGTGATTCTGCTGCTGTTTTGTTCCTTCAGTTTTTCCTTTGTTCTTATATTCCACAGATAAGTGAAATCATTTGGTATTTCTCTTTCTCTGCTTGGCTTGTTTCACTGAGCATAATACCCTCCAGCTCCATCCATGTTGCTGCAAATGATTGGATTTGCCCTTTTCTTATGGCTGAGTAGTATTCCATTGTGTATATGTACCACATCTTCTTTATCCATTCATCTATTGATGGACATTTAGGTTGCTTCCAATTCTTGGCTATTGTAAATAGTGCTGCGATAAACATAGGGGTGCATCTGTCTTTCTCAAACTTGATTGCTGCGTTCTTAGGGTAAATTCCTAGGAGTGGAATTCCTGGGTCAAATGGTAAGTCTGTTTTGAGCATTTTGATATACCTCCATACTGCTTTCCACAATGGTTGAACTAACTTACATTCCCACCAGCAGTGTAGGAGGGTTCCCCTTTCTCCACAGCCTCGCCAACATTTGTTGTTGTTTGTCTTTTGGATGGCAGCCATCCTTACTGGTGTGACGTGATACCTCATTGTAGTTTTAATTTGCATTTCTCTGATAATTAGCGATGTGGAGCATCTTTTCATGTGTCTGTTGGCCATCTGTATTTCTTTTTTGGAGAACTGTCTGTTCAGTTCCTCTGCCCATTTTTTAATTGGGTTACTTGTTTTTTGTTTGTTGAGGCGTGTGAGCTCCTTATATATTCTGGACGTCAAGCCTTTATCGGATGTGTCATTTTCAAATATATTCTCCCATACTGTAGGGATCCTTCTTGTTCTATTGATGGTGTCTTTTGCTGTACAGAAGCTTTTCAGCTTAATATAGTCCCACTTACTCATTTTTGCTGTTGTTTTCCTTGCCCGGGGAGATATGTTCAAGAAGAGGTCACTCATGTTTATGTCTAAGAGGTTTGTGCCTATGTTTTCTTCCAAGAGTTTAATGGTTTCACGACTTACATTCACGTCTCTGATCCATTTTGAGTTTACTTTTGTATATGGGGTTAGACAATGGTCCAGTTTCATTCTCCTACATGTAGCTGTCCAGTTTTGCCAGCACCACCTGTTGAAGAGACTGTCATTTCGCCATTGTATGTCCATGGCTCCTTTATCAAATATTAATTGACCATATATGTCTGGGTTAATGTCTGGATTCTCTAGTCTGTTCCATTGGTCTGTGGCTCTGCTCTTGTGCCAGTACCAAATTGTCTTGATTACTATGGCTTTATAGTAGAGCTTGAAGTTGGGGAGTGAGATCCCCCCTACTTTATTCTTCTTTCTCAGGATTGCTTTGGCTGTTCGGGGTCTTTGGTGTTTCCATATGAATTTTTGAATTATTTGTTCCAGTTCATTGAAGAATGTTGCTGGTAGTTTCATAGGGATTGCATCAAATCTGTATATTGCTTTGGGCAGGATGGCCATTTTGACGATATTAATTCTTCCTAGCCACGAGCATGGGATGAGTTTCCATCTGTTAGTGTCCCCTTTAATTTCTCTTAAGAGTGACTTGTAGTTTTCAGAGTATAAGTCTTTCACTTCTTTGGTTAGGTTTATTCCTAGGTATTTTATTTTTTTTGATGCAATTGTGAATGGAGTTGTTTTCCTGATTTCTCTTTCTGTTGGTTCATTGTTAGTATATAGGAAAGCCACAGATTTCTGTGTGTTGATTTTGTATCCTGCAACTTTGCTGTATTCCGATATCAGTTCTAGTAGTTTTGGGGTGGAGTCTTTAGGGTTTTTTATGTACAGTATCATGTCATCTGCAAATAGTGACAGTTTAACTTCTTCTTTACCAATCTGGATTCCTTGTATTTCTTTATTTTGTCTGATTGCCGTGGCTAGGACCTCCAGTACTATGTTAAATAACAGTGGAGAGAGTGGGCATCCCTGTCTAGTTCCCGATCTCAGAGGAAATGCTTTCAGCTTCTCGCTGTTCAATATAATGTTGGCTGTGGGTTTATCATAGATGGCCTTTATTATGTTGAGGTACTTGCCCTCTATTCCCATTTTGCTGAGAGTTTTTAACATGAATGGATGTTGAACTTTGTCAAATGCTTTTTCAGCATCTATGGAGATGATCATGTGGTTTTTGTCTTTCTTTTTGTTGATGTGGTGGATGATGTTGATGGACTTTCGAATGTTGTACCATCCTTGCATCCCTGGGATGAATCCCACTTGGTCATGGTGTATGATCCTTTTGATGTATTTTTGAATTCGGTTTGCTAATATTTTGTTGAGTATTTTTGCATCTACGTTCATCAGGGATATTGGTCTGTAGTTTTCTTTTTTGGTGGGGTCTTTGCCTGGTTTTGGTATTAGGGTGATGTTAGCTTCATAGAATGAGTTTGGGAGTATCCCCATCTCCTCTATTTTTTGGAAAACTTTAAGGAGAATGGGTATTATGTCTTCCCTGTATGTCTGATAAAATTCCGAGGTGAATCCATCTGGTCCGGGGGTTTTGTTCTTTGGTAGTTTTTTGATTACCGCTTCAATTTCGTTGTTGGTAATTGGTCTGTTTAGATTTTCTGTTTCTTCCTGGGTCAATCTTGGAAGGTTATATTTTTCTAGGAAGTTGTCCATTTCTCCTAGGTTTCCCAGCTTGTTAGCATATAGGTTTTCATAGTATTCTCCAATAAGTCTTTGCATTTCTGTGGGGTCCGTCGTGATTTTTCCTTTCTCGTTTCTGATACTGTTGATTTGTGTTGGCTCTCTTTTCTTCTTAATAAGTCTGGCTAGAGGCTTATCTATTTTGTGTATTTTCTCGAAGAACCAGCTCTTGGTTTCATTGATTTTTGCTATTGTTTTATTCTTCTCAATTTTATTTATTTCTTCTCTGATCTTTATTATGTCCCTCCTTCTGCTGACCTTAGGCCTCATCTGTTCTTCTTTTTCCAATTTCGATAATTGTGACATTAGACCATTCATTTGGGATTGCTCTTCCTTTTTTAAATATGCTTGGATTGCTATATACTTTCCTCTTAAGACTGCT
Source organism: Manis pentadactyla (assembly GCF_030020395.1). Lineage (NCBI taxonomy): Eukaryota > Metazoa > Chordata > Mammalia > Pholidota > Manidae > Manis > Manis pentadactyla. The sequence goes on along the minus strand of NC_080021.1, from coordinate 113,225,894 downwards.
TTTGCCGTGTCCCACAGAAGTTGGGGCTTAGTGTTATTGTTGTCATTTGTTTCCATATATTGCTGGATCTCCATTTTGATTTGGTCATTGATCCATTGATTATTTAGGAGCGTGTTGTTAAGCCTCCATGTGTTTGTGAGCCTCTTTGCTTTCTTTGTACAGTTTATTTCTAGTTTTATGCCTTTGTGGTCTGAAAAGTTGGTTGGTAGGATTTCAATCTTTTGGAATTTTCTGAGGCTCTTTTTGTGGCCTAGTATGTGGTCTATTCTGGAGAATGTTCCATGTGCACTTGAGAAGAATGTATATCCCGCTGCTTTTGGCTGTAGAGTTCTATAGATGTCTATTAGGTCCATCTGCTCTACTGTGTTGTTCAGTGCTTCCGTGTCCTTACTTATTTTCTGCCCAGTGGATCTATCCTTTGGGATGAGTGGTGTGTTGAAGTCTCCTAGAATGAATGCATTGCAGTCTATATCCCCCTTTAGTTCTGTTAGTATTTGTTTCACATATGCTGGTGCTCCTGTGTTGGGTGCATATATATTTAGAATGGTTATATCCTCTTGTTTGACTGAGCCCTTTATCATTATGTAGTGTTCTTCTTTATCTCTTGTTACGTTCTTTGTTTTGAAGTCTATTTTGTCTGATATTAGTACTGCAACCCCTGCTTTCTTCTCGCTGTTGTTTGCTTGAAATATGTTTTTCCATCCCTTGACTTTTAGTCTGTACATGTCTTTGGGTTTGAGGTGAGTTTCTTGTAAGCAGCATATAGATGGGTCTTGCTTTTTTATCCATTCTGTTACTCTGTGTCTTTTGATTGGTACATTCAACCCATTAACATTTAGGGTGACTATTGAAAGATATGTACTTATTGCCATTGCAGGCTTTAAATTCGTGGTTACCAAAGGTTCAAGGTTAGCCTCTTTAGTATCTTACTGCCTAACTTAGCTCGCTTATTGAGCTGTTATATACACTATCTGGAGATTCTTTTCTTCTCTCCCTTCTTGTTCCTCCTCCTCGATTCTTCATATGTTGGGTGTTTTGTGCTGTGCTCTTTCTAGGAGTGCTCGCATCTAGAGCAGTCCCTGTAAGATATTCTGTAGAGGTGGTTTGTGGAAAGCAAATTCCCTCAGCTTTTGTTTGTCTGGGAATTGTTTAATCCCACCGTCATATTTGAATGATAGTCGTGCTGGATACAGTATCCTTGGTTCAAGGCCCTTCTATTTCATTGTATTAAATATATCATGCCATTCTCTTCTGGCCTGTAGGGTTTCTGTTGAGAAATCTGACGTTAGCCTGATGGGTTTCCCTTTATAGGTGACCTTTTTCTCTCTAGCTGCCTTTAACACTCTTTCCTTGTCCTTGATCTTTGCCATTTTAATTATTATGTGTCTTGGTGTTGCCCTTCTTGGATCCTTTCTGTTGGGGGTTCTGTGTATTTCCGTGGTCTGTTTGATTACTTCCTCCCCCAGTGTGGGGAAGTTTTCAGCAATTATTTCTTCTAAGATACTTTCCATCTCTTTTCCTCTCTCTTCTTCTTCTGGGACCCCTATAATACGGATATTTTTCCTTTTGGATTGGTCACACAGTTCTCTTAATATTGTTTCATTCCTGGAGATCCTTTTGTCTCTCTCTCTGTCAGCTTCTATGCGTTCCTGTTCTCTGATTTCAATTCCATCAATGGCCTCTTGCATTCTATCCATTCTGCTTATAAACCCTTCCAGAGTTTGTTTCATTTCTGCGATCTCCTTTCTGGCATCTGTGATCTCCTTCCGGACTTCATCCCATTTCTCTTGCGTATTTCTCTGCATCTCTGTCAGCATGTTTATGATTCTTATTTTGAATTCTTTTTCAGGGAGACTGGTTAGGTCTGTCTCCTTCTCTGGTGTTGTCTCTGTGATCTTTGTCTGCCTGTAGCTTTGCCTTTTCATGGTGATAGGAATAGTCTGCAGAACTGGGACGAGTGACGGCTGGAAGGACTTCCTTTCTTGTTGGTTTGTGGCCCTCCTCTCCTGGGAGAACAGCGACCTCTAGTGGCTTGTGCTGTGCAGCTGTGCGCAGACAGGGTTTCTGCTTCCTGCCCGGTTGCTATGGAGTTAATCTCCGCTGTTGCTGTGGGCGTGGCCTGGTTCGGGATGCTACTCCAAAATGGTGGAGTCGCGTTGGAGCAGGAGCTGCTGGGAGGCTATTTATCTCCGTAAGGGTCCTCCCTGCTCCCTGCAGCCCAGGGGTTAGGGTGCCCAGAGATCCCGGATTCCCTACCTCTGGATTACGTGACCCGCTCTGCCCCTTTAAGACTTCCAAAAAGCACCCGCCAAAACAAAACAACGCCCACCAAAAAAAAAAGAAAAAAAATTTTTTTTAATTAAAAAAAAAAAAAAGTTTTTAATTAAAAAAAAAAAAAAAAGGTGGTCGTTCGTTTTTCTTTATTCTCCGGTGCCAGCCTCAGGCCTCTGCTCACCGGTCTTTCTGCCCTGTTTCCCTAGTATTGGGGTCCCTATCCCTTTAAGACTTCCAAAAAGCGCTCGCCAAAACAAAACAGCAAAAAAGCAAAAAAAAATGGTCGCGCGCTTTTCTTATGCCCTCTGTCGCCCAGCCTCCAGTGCCTGCTCACTGTTCTTGCTGCCCTGTTTTCCTAGTATCGAGCACCCTGCACTCTGGCCCGGATGGCTGGGGCTGGGTGTTCGTCAGTCCTGGGCTCCGTCTCCCTCCCGCTCTGCCTGCTCTTCTCCCGCGGGGAGCTGGGGGGAGGGGCGCTCGGCTCCCGCGGGACGGGGCTTGTATCTTACCCCCTTCGGGAGGCGCTGGGTTCTCTCAGGTGCGGATGTGGTCTGGATATTGTCCTGTGTCCTCTGGTCTTTATTCTTGGAAGGGTTGTCTTTGTTATATTTTCATAGATATATGTTGTTTTGGGAGGAGATTTCCGCTGCTCTACTCACGCCGCCATCTTCTGCCCCTCCGTATAGTCCCTATGTTAATAAAAAATTTTAACCCACGAGCCATAGAAGCAGCTACAAAATATTTCCTAATTCAAGCCACCGCATCCATACTACTAATGCTAGCCATTACCCTTGACCTAATAACCTCTGGACAATGAACCATTACAAAAATACACAACACCATACCATCAACTATCATCACTATAGCTATAGCCATAAAACTAGGAATAGCCCCATTCCACTTCTGAGTACCAGAAGTAACACAAGGAAGCCCATTATCATCAGGCATATTACTTCTAACCTGACAAAAAATTGCACCAATATCAGTCCTATATCAAATCATACCTACAGTCAACATCATATACTGGCAATTATAGCTGCACTTTCAATCCTAGTTGGGGGCTGAGGAGGTCTAAACCAAACCCAGCTACAAAAAATTATAGCATACTCCTCAATTACTCACATGGGCTGAATAGTAAAAGTCATAATATACAACCCGGACATTGCCATCCTAAACCTCCTAATCTACATCATAATAACACTATCTATATTCACAGTTCTACTATACCACTCATCAACAACAACCCTATCCGTGTCCCACCTATCAAACAAAATACCAGTAATTACAGTCCTCGTACTTCTAATTCTACTATCACTAGGAGGTCTCCCTCCACTAACCGGATTCATACCCAAATGAATAATTATCCAAGAACTTAGTAAAAATAACATAGTAATACTACCAACAGTAATAGCAGTAACAGCATTACTCAACCTATATTTCTACGTACGCCTAGCATACTCTACAGCACTAACAATACTTCCAACTGCCAACAACATAAAAATAAAATGACAATTCGAAACAATGAAAATTATAAAATTAACTTCACCCCTAATCATTCTATCCACAGTAGCACTTCCACTCACCCCTATCATGTCAATCCTAAGCTAGGGACTTAGGTTACACAGACCAAGAGCCTTCAAAGCTCTAAGCAAATATAAATTATTTAGTCCCTGACCTAAGGACTGTAGAAATTTAACCCACATCACCTAAATGCAATCAGGCGCTTTAATTAAGCTAAATCCTTACTAGACTGATGGGATACAAACCCACGAAACTTTAGTTAACAGTTAAATACCCTAATCAACTGGCTTCAATCTACTTCTCCCGCCATAAAAAAAAAAAGTGACGGTAGAAGTCCCGGCAGAGTTGAAGCTGCTTCTTTGAATTTGCAATTCAATATGTAATCACCTCAGGACCTGGCAAGAAGAGGATTCTAACCTCTATGTTCAGATTTACAGTCTAATGCTTACTCAGCCATCTTACCTATGTTCACCAACTGTTGACTCTTTTCAACAAATCACAAAGATATTGGCACACTATACCTCTTATTTGGCACTTGAGCTGGAATAGTAGGCACTGCATTAAGCCTTCTAATTCGCGCTGAACTAGGTCAGCCCAGGACTCTTCTGGGAGATGACCAAATCTATAATGTAATTGTCACCGCACATGCGTTCGTAATGATCTTTTTTATGGTCATACCAATTATAATCGGGGGCTTTGGAAACTGACTAGTCCCCCTAATAATTGGAGCTCCTGACATGGCATTCCCTCGTATAAATAACATAAGTTTCTGACTACTCCCTCCCTCTTTCCTGCTTCTCCTGGCTTCTTCCATAGTCGAAGCCGGAGCTGGAACCGGGTGAACTGTATATCCGCTTTTAGCAGGAAACTTAGTACATGCAGGAGCATCGGTAGACCTAACTATTTTTTCTCTTCACTTAGCAGGTATCTCATCAATCCTAGGGGCTATTAACTTTATTACAACTATTATCAACATAAAACCCCCTGCAATAAACCAATACCAAACCCCACTATTCGTATGATCAGTCCTAATTACAGCCGTACTTCTGCTACTATCTCTGCCTGTACTAGCCGCCGGCATTACCATGCTATTAACCAATCGCAATCTAAACACAACCTTCTTTGACCCTGCTGGAGGAGGAGACCCTATTCTATACCAACACCTATTCTGATTCTTCGGACACCCCGAAGTATATATTTTAATTCTCCCTGGCTTTGGAATAATTTCCCACATCGTAACTTACTACTCAGGAAAAAAAGAGCCTTTGGGGTACATAGGCATAGTTTGAGCGATAATATCTATTGGTTTCTTAGGCTTTATTGTATGAGCACACCATATATTTACAGTCGGAATAGATGTTGATACACGAGCCTATTTTACATCAGCTACCATAATTATTGCAATTCCAACAGGCGTAAAAATATTTAGCTGATTGGCAACCCTGCACAGAGGAAACGTGAAATGGGCTCCAGCTATATCGTGAGCCCTAGGCTTTATCTTTTTATTTACAGTCGGGGGTTTAACTGGCATTGTATTGGCCAACTCATCCCTAGACATTGTCCTTCATGACACCTACTACATAGTGGTCCACTTACATTACGTCCTCTCTATGGGAGCAGTTTTCGCTATCATAGGGGGCTTTGTTCACTGATTCCCACTATTCTCAGGATATACCCTCAACAATACATGAGCAAAATCCATTTCACAATCATGTTTTAGGCGTAAATATAACTTTCTTTCCTCAACACTTCCTTGGACTATCAGGAATACCTCGACGCTACTCGGACTACCCAGATGCTTACACAATGTGAAACACTGTATCCTCTATAGGATCTTTCATCTCACTAACTGCTGTAATGCTCATAGTCTTTATAATCTGAGAAGCATTCGCCTCTAAACGAGAAGTTCTCATAGTAGAATCAACAAACACCAACCTCAAGTGACTACATGGCTGCCCACCACCCTATCACACATTCGAAGAACCTGCCTTCATAAATTTAGTCAAAACAAGAAAGGAAGGAATTGAACCTTCAAACAATAGTTTCAAGCCAATATCATAACCTCTATGTCTCTCTCAATCACAGAAGTTTTAGTAAAATTTACATAACTTTGTCAAAGTTAAGTTCTAAGTTTAAGCCCTTTATACTTCTGTGGCGTATCCACTCCAGTTAGGCTTTCAAGATGCCACATCTCCAATTATAGAAGAACTACTTCACTTCCATGACCACACACTAATAATCGTCTTCTTAATTAGCTCTCTAGTACTATACATTATCTCTCTCATACTAACAACCAAACTTACCCATACAAGTACAATAGATGCTCAAGAAGCAGAAACTATCTGAACTATTTTACCTGCAATCATCTTAATCCTAATCGCTCTACCCTCCCTACGCATCTTTTACATAATAGACGAAATTAACAATCCTTCTTTAACCGTAAAGACAATAGGCCATCAATGATACTGAAGCTACGAATATACAGATTATGAAGACCTAAATTTTGACTCATACATAATCCCAACTCAAGACTTGAAACCTGGTGAACTTCGACTTTTAGAGGTAGATAACCGACTTGTACTACCCATAGAAATAACTATCTGCATACTCATTTCATCTGAAGATGTCCTTCACTCCTGAGCCGTCCCATCCTTAGGTCTAAAAACAGATGCTATTCCCGGATGTCTAAACCAAACAACCCTGATATCAACCCGACCAGGCCTGTTCTATGGACAATGCTCAGAAATCTGCGGCTCAAATCATAGCTTCATGCCAATCGTCCTTGAACTAGTACCCCTAAAAACATTTGAAAGCTGAACTGCATCTATACTGTAAATCATTAAGAAGCTAGTAGCGCTAACCTTTTAAGTTAGAGACAGAGAACACGCTTCTCCTTAATGACATGCCTTAGCTAGACACCACAACATGATCTATTACAATTGTATCCATGATCCTAACTCTCTTTAATTCTATTTCAATTAAAAATCTCTAAACACCATTACCCTCACAACGCAGAGACTTCAATAAAACTACATCACAAAACACTTACACTTGAGAAAAAAAATGAACGAAAATCTATTTGCCTCTTTCATTACCCCAGTAATAATAGGAATCCCTATTGTCACAATTATCATTATATTCCCAATAATACTCTTCCCAACATCAAAACGACTAATTAACAACCACGTCATATCCATCCAACAATGACTTAAACATCCAAACAAATAATGAGCATCCACAACTACAAAGGACAAACCTGGACCTTCATATTAGTAACACGAATCATTTTCATTGCATCTACAAATCTGCTAGGCCTACTACCCCATTCATTTACACCCACAACCCAATTATCAATAAACCTGAGCATAGCCGTTCCTCTATGAGCAGCTACCATAGTTACAGGATTCCGACACAAGACAAAAACATCTCTAGCCCACTTTCTACCCAAGGCACACTTATCCCAATACTAGTAATTATTGAAACAATCAGCCTGTTAATCCAACCCTTGGCACTCGCAGTACGACTAACCGCCAGCATTACTGCTGGCCACCTACTAATACACTTAATTGGAAGCGCAACTCTTGCTCTAATATCAATCAACTTCACTGTGGCTACAACCACTTTCATTATCCTAGTCCTACTTACGATCCTTGAATTCGCGGTCGCACTCATTCAAGCATACGTATTCACTCTCCTAGTTAGTCTTTACTTACATGATAACACATAATGACCCATGAAACCCACTCCTACCACATAGTAAATCCAAGCCCTTGACCTCTAACCGGAGCCCTATCTGCCCTCTTAATAACATCAGGTCTAACAATATGATTTCACTTTAACTCTGTAGTACTGCTGATCCTAGGACTAACAACAAACTTTCTAACAATATATCAATGACGACGTGCATGTGTCTGAGAAAAGAGCATGCCTCACCAGAGGAGGAGAGACAGCAAAGGCCCTGCAAAACTAATGTGCTCAGCCTGCTCACTGAGCAGTGAAAAGGCCACTTCTGTGTGGATGGAGTGAACAAGGCAAGTGAGCAGAAGTCGTGGGAGATGAGATCAGGGAGGTATAGAGGACCTGATTCATAGTGTCTTATAAGCCGTTTTTAGACTTTGGCTTTTACTCTGGTCAAGTGGTAGCCATTGAAGGATTCTGAGCAGAGGAAAGATGCGGTTTGACATAAAATTTAATGGGAACTGTGGCTGCTGTGTTGATAATCCGAAGAAGGGACAAAGGTAGAAAATAGACCGTTACTGTAGTCCAGGCAAGAGATGGTGGTGGCTTAGGCTGACAGGATAGCAGTAGAGTTCATGAGAAGTGGTTAGATTGTTAATAAGTATTTTGAAGGTAAACCCAACAAGGTTTCCTGATGGAAGAGAATGTAGGGTATGAGAAAGAAACAGGTGTCAAGAATGACAACAAGAGTTTTAGCCTGAACATTTGGAAGAATGAAGTTGTCATTTACTGAGAAGAGAAAGGCTATGGACCGAACAGATTTTGGGGACATAGATTAGGAATAAACTCATGCCTCTCTTAGATTTCTAGAAAGTTACACAGAAATATTTCCAGGAAATACACAGTAGCTTAAAAGGGAAGCAGGGTTTTTGTTAGGCTTGGAGCAGTTTTTGAAAGTTATTGTAATAAAATGATTAAAACTTAACTGAAATATTTGTAAAATGAATGGCTAAAAGCAAACCTTGTCTACTCCCAGGCCCAGTATAAATGATTTAATATATACATGAGCTTACCTAGAGACATCCACAGGAATATTCTCAAAAGCCCTGTTTAAGCCAAAACTAGAAACAACCCAGTGTCCACCTAACATAGAATAAACATACAGTATTGTGGCAGCCGTAGAATAAAATCCTATGCAGTGAGGGTAAGTAACAACATGGGTAGATCTGACAAACATCACATTGGGTGAAAGAAGCCATATATACTACATGTATTGCATTTATATAAAATTCATAAACAGTCCAAACTATTTATGTGTGGTGTTAGAGCAGTGATTATCCTTGGGGTGGGAAGAGATAGGAACTAGAAAGAACTGGGAAGGTTCTGGTAACATTCTGTTTCTAGAGCTGGGGGCTGATAACATATTTGGAGTTCACTCTGTGAAACTATATAGAGGTATATACATTTATGATTTGTGCATTTTTGTGTGAATATTAAGCTTCAGTAAAATTTGTTTAAAAAAAGATTTGGCTGGATTATTGCAATAATTTGTTTAAATATTCAGAGGTATCCATATGCTAAAAGAATACCAAAATATTTGGTCAAAGTAGTGGATAACCTTAAATTGCAGGAGAAAAGGAAAGCAGATTGCACATCATCTACTCAAATTATTTTCTCTCCCAAACCTCTGTGGCAAGAGAATTCCCAGTAGAGGAATTTATATAAAATTTATGGAGGAAAATAGGGCTAAAGGGATCAAGGCAGTGAATGAAGTTGTAAAAACGCTTATTAATATTTTTATAGAAGCTATATATAAATAACTAGAAATTCTGGGCATGGAAGAAATTGGTATACAGACTCTTTTAAGACTTGGTCCGTTGATCACAGATACTATCTTGTGGCATACCTACCGTGGTAAATGCTACTGAATTACTTTGGTCTATGTAAATTTAGATTTTATAGCAATTACAACACTTAGTCATATTAGCACAGAATACTTGGTGATGATCCACCTTGTTCTGTCTTCTACTGTTTACTATCAGCATGTCTTCTTCAGCTTTTACTCAGAGATGAGCTCATCCCATAATAAAGTATAATCAGTAATTATGTACATTGCAGGGAGAAAGTAAGAATGCCTCAATTTTGCAAGATTTTATAGTGTTGGGATTAAATCTTCTAAACTTGTTTGACACAGCTATTTACAAAATGATACTCCGTAAAGTATAACTTGATTTTAGTCACTGCCCTTTGTCATTTGTTAGGAACTAAATCATGTATAATTTTGTAATAATTCTTATAATGAATATAATATCATAATCACAAATTCATGTTACAACTTAAACACAGACCTCCTTATCCTTAAATATTTAAATATATGGTAAGTCCACATAATTTGCCCTTGAAGCTTATTACCCGTCCAAACAAGTCCTGGATTTGAAACTTTCTAGGTGACTCTTTTTGCTTATGTTAAATACCACTGACACATTTAACTAGAATTTTCAACATTCCAGTCCTAGTTAACTGGAGGAAGTATTGATAATGTAAGAAATTAAAAAAAAATTTTTTTTTTGGATATGTAAGGAGACTTTATAATTGGCAAAAAGTGTCAGGAGAAACCTGTGTGTGTGTGTATTTATTTGTAAGGGACCCTTTTTGTATCCTTTCACTGAATAAAGAGCCAAATTAATATCCAGTTAAATTGATGATTTTCAAAGAGGCTATCTTGATAATCGAATCATTATTTGAAAATATTTGAAAAATAAATTGTGTAACTTTAGGTGGAGGAAGCTAAACAAGAATTACAGGAAGTTGTTGAATTCTTGAAAAATCCTCAAAAATTTACCGTGCTTGGAGGTAAACTTCCAAAAGGTAAGATATCTTCCCTTGATCGTGACTTACCAAAAAATACTGTAATATATTAGTAACTTAATTTTTATCAGATTTGACTGACTAAAGTTTAGTTCTTAATTGCTGTCTTACAAATAAAGTGCTCATTCTGAACATACTGTTCTATAACCACCTTTGCGGGGGGCGGGGGGCGATTTAACTTTTGTTATAATTTCAGACTTTATAGTTGTAAGGATAGTAGAGAACACTCTCCATACTCCATTTTGTCCCATTTGCTCATTGCCTTTACATAATACACTTTTTTAAAAAAACTACTTGTGAGTAAATTGTATATGCCATGCTTCTTTATCCCTAAATATCTCATTGTGTATTTATCCCAAGAATAAGGAAAAATCTCTACCTAATTTACATACATGTTCTCTTTAACATAACATATTAAAATCAGGAAATTTAACATGAATCCAAAACTATTGTAAAATTCATCGTTATTCAAATTTCAGCATTTTTTCAATAATATCTTTTGTAGCGAATTGCCCCACCCCCAGCCCCAGGTTCATAGGAATCAAGGTTCACACATAACATTTAGACTTTCTTTAATCTGAAAAAATTCCTCAGCCTTTTTTTTTTTCCAGGGTAGTGGGGTTGCTGATCTTTTATTTGAAAAATTGTGTAGAGTACATGCTAATTTGTAGGACATTCCTCAGTTTGGCTTTCTGATGTTACTCATTATGGGTTTTAATGAGTGTGGTACTGTGATTTATAATAATATATGGTAGTTCCCATTTCTTGGAATTTTATAGTTATGAAAGCAGTAGTTTTGTTTTGTTTTGTTAATGAGCTGACTTTATGAACATATGGAAAGATGAAGGCTGGTTGCCCAAAGAAGCAGCCATGTGATTAGGGGGTTGGAACTTTTACTTTCATCCACCCACCCCACCCCCAACGTCTTGGAGGGGCTGGAAGTTGAATCAGTCACCAGTGTCCAGTGATTTAATCACACACCTATGAAATGAGGCCTCCATTAAAATCCCAAAAAGATGGGGTTTGGAGAGCTCCCAAGTTGGTGAATATGTGGAATTCGGTGAGAGTGGTGCACTCAGAAGAGGGCATGGAACCCCCTCGCCCTTACCCTGTACTTTGCTCTTTGCATGACTTCCATCTTGTTCCTGAGTTATGTCATTTTATAATCATTTTAAACCAGTTATCTACTAAGCAAAACTTTTCTCTGAGTTCTGTGAGCTACTCTAGCAAATTAATCAAACCCAACAAGGTCATGGGGACCTCCAACCTATAGCCTGTCATTCCGGTAAATCTGAGCCTGTAATTTGTGGGATCTGATGCTGTCTCTAGGTAGGTAGTGTCAGAATTGAATTGTAGACACCCAGCTGGTGTCAAAGAATTGCTTGTTGGTATGAGGGAAAACTCCACATATTGGAATTGGGTGCAGGATTGTAATGACTCTGGTGTCCTGCTGTGTGGTTATTACGCTTTTTATCTAACCATTTATATTGAACTTTAAATGTTTCCAAGCTTTTGTTATTAAAATTAGCACTGTGATGGTCATGTTAGTATCTCAAGACATTGCCCACATGCTTATTTGCTTAGAATAAATTCTAGGTTATTCATTTATTATACATACATTATTCTAGATTCCAGTTCTACACTTGGAATTGGTGAGTTAAAGGGAGCACTCTTATGTAAGTCTTACTTTTATTTTGCTCAGTATCTCTACTGAGGATATCAGCAGTGTATAAAAATGTTGTCATGAATCTTTTCTAATTTAGGGCTCACTTATTAAATCGATACAATAACATCATAAAAAGTACAATTAGAACTCTAGAATGGTTGCATTCTTTCCAATCACAAGGAATATTTTATAAATTTGTGGGAAAATCCTCAGGTAAAAACCAGAGAAATTGATATAAAGATTATTTAAACCATGTAGGGACCACATGGCAATAGTCTTAAGGGTATTTTGGAGCTTTCCTGAAAAAGAGTTTATGTTAAAATATAGCACTAATACAGTTTTGTTGTTTTTTTAAATGTAGTCTGCAAAATGAAAAAGCTTTGTAAACCAAAGAATTCTGTTATCCCAACTTACTTAGTGTGAAAATTTTTAAACATGGATAAGTTAGAAAGCTGTAGACCTTAACTGAATGACATTGAAATACTTAGTTATGCATTACCTAAGACTACGGGCATTGTCCTAAATAGAGTAATTTATCCTACCAATAAAGCTAGACATTTAATATCATGTACTTTCCAGTGTTTTTTAAAATTGTTATCAAATGTCCCTAGAATTTTTTAAAATACATTTTTAATGGAAGATTTATCAAGTCAAGGTTTATGCATTTCATTTGGTTGTTTAGTCTTTTAATCTATTTTTATGTGACTTTTGTCCTATTTGTTTAGTGATAAACAAGTTTATATTCCTTTCCATCAAGAATCTGTCTTGCCTATGGCTGATACATAAACAGTATTTAAATAATACAGAGAAACTATTTATGGAGAAGATCCTGAAGTGAGTTCATTAGTAGATATATAGGTGTTCTGCTGTGTCTCAAAATACTGGTTGCTGATGTGCCTTCAACCCCAAAACTGTAAATTAATTGAGAATTCCGTGTTTATAGGTTCATATCAAGGTTTGTGTTTTTTTTTTTAATAATTTGAGTCATTCTTGTTTTGTTTTTTCTTTTAGGAATTCTTTTAGTTGGACCACCAGGGACAGGAAAGACACTTCTTGCCCGAGCCGTGGCAGGAGAAGCTGATGTCCCCTTTTATTATGCTTCTGGATCAGAATTTGATGAGATGTTCGTGGGTGTGGGAGCCAGCCGTATAAGAAATCTTTTTAGTACGTTTGAATGTATCTTTCATAGTGATACTGAGTTTCTTAAGTGGAGGGAAAGAGGGCTCTTCCCTTGTCTTTGCTACTTGATTGTCATCGGTAGTCAGCTGAGCTGAAATAGCCATTACACGGCTCAGGTTCCAGGTAATTTACTTGTGAGCTAAAACAGAAGTGTACTTGTATTCCCAAATAGAAGAGTTAGTGGAAATGGTGGATGAAGTCAGGGGCTGCTGAAAAGCTGGGGTTTTGTTTCATTTTTTTCATCAATTCTATAATACGTAATGAAAGAGTAATCAGCCTCCAATCTAATTGACTGCATATGGCTTTTACAGCTAGGAAGACAAATGCTCAGTTGTCTTTCTTAGGTATCATTCTGTATTCTCTAGGGTTTTTCCTTCTGAGGCTATTGTCCTTCAGTCAGTTAAAAAAGATCTCCTTTTATATCTTTCGTTGACTTTTTGACAATCTTACAGATTTTTAGTATTTAATATTCATACGATTTTTCTTCAAAAAGTGTTGATTTCTTTAAGGTTATTTGAGTTGTTTCTGTTTTCCTAGGGGAAGCAAAAGCAAATGCTCCTTGTGTTATATTTATTGATGAATTAGATTCTGTTGGTGGGAAGCGAATTGAATCGCCAATGCATCCATATTCAAGGCAGACTATAAATCAACTTCTTGCTGAGATGGATGGGTAATTGAATCTTCCTCTGTGCTTGGAATATGGGGACATATATGGTAACATTCAAGAGATAGAAAAAATGTTATGTTTATAAGCAACAGAGTAGTCCCTTGTGCAGTTAAGTCAAGATAAGCTATTTCCAGTATAATACTGTTTACATTACTAAGAGAGCAGCTGATGTATCAGCCAACTACCCTTAAGTGGTGATATGTACACCTTTTTTTTTTGTTAATTGTATTATGACAGGAAAGCAATAATTCCAGCTGGGAATAGTAGCCTGGGGGATTGTAAGGGAGAGTACACTGGCTCCTACACAATTTGTGACCAGCTTTGAAGGTTGCAGTAGATTAAAAGCTTGTGTTGATTTTCATAATAAAAAATGCAAGAGATGGGGTTCCTGTGAAAGAAGCAAAAAAATCCTTAAAGTCAGGTAAAACATTCTAGAACCAAATAGGTAAGTCTAGGAGCAAATAATTCAAATGGGCAAACTTGAACATAATATTTCAAAACTTAGTGCCCAAGCTTTTTGTGACAGGTCTGCTCTTCCTAAGGAGAACAAATTGTGAAGGTGCATAATCACAGATGATGTGGTGATAGCAGTTTTCTTAAAATGCACTGGCCTACCATTTGTTCCTTTTAAAAAAGCAAGAGAAATTCTTTTTGGAGCATAAAAAAAGATCAGTCCCTGTTCGCTGTTAAGGTTTAATAATAAGGTTAATGATAAATGTGTAGAGCATTTCTATATGTGCTTTTTTAATTTGCAGTGTAAGTGTCCTTTTTTTCTTTTTAATAGTTTTAAACCCAATGAAGGAGTTATCATCATAGGAGCCACAAACTTCCCAGAGGCATTAGATAAGTAAGTATCAGATAATTTTTGTGGGCAAGTACTGATACATGCTAGAACATGGATTAACTGTGAAAACATTGTGCTCAGAGACAGAAGCCCATCACAAAATATCATGTTTTACATGATTTTATTTATATGAAACATCCAGAGTAAGCAAATCCATAGTAACAGAAGGTAGATTAGTGGTTGCTGAAAGCTGTGGAGAAGGGAGAGGAGCTGCTAGTAGATGAGGTTGGATTTTGCGTGGGTGGGTTTGTGTGTGTATGTGTGAGAGAAAATACTTAGATTGTGGTGATGATTGCACAGCTCTGAATATATTAAAAACCACTGGATTGTCCACCTTAAACTCTGTGATATGTTAATAATATTCCAGTAAAGCTGGTAAAAGAATTTTCTGAAACAAAAGTTTTTTAGGTGGGGAACAATTTTTTAAATTTACTGCACTTTTACATTTTTGTTGGTTTATTTATTCATACTTTTAATTTGATCTGATAGTTTGTTATTGCCTAAAACTCTAGTTTACCCTTCTAAGCTTAAAGCAGTTAAGATGGGTGTATAGTTCTCATAAGGCTGCTATAGGATTTTTTGTTCCGGACTGACTGACTTGGTGTCTTTGTTTCTGAGGGTTGTGTGCTATCTAGATGCACACATATATCTCCATGAACCTCTGTTCTGCCTTATGATTATTGAAACTGTTAATTTCAGCCAAGTTTTATAAGGAGCAAGCTGAATATTATGTTCAAAAGTCTGCCTAATCTCTGGTTGCCATTGTCTTCCATCCATCGTCTCTTGAGAGTGTCAGTCCTGTTTAACTTGACCTTCAGCACAGTCAGCCCATTTATTTATGTTTTCTCTTTTTATTCTCTTTTTAGCGCCTTAATACGTCCTGGCCGTTTTGACATGCAAGTTACAGTTCCAAGACCAGATGTAAAAGGTCGAACAGAAATTTTGAAATGGTATCTCAATAAAATAAAGTTTGATAAGTGTAAGTCTGATTTCATAACACAAACATTGTCTCTGTAAAATGGTAACCTATCAATCCACCGTGTTTATGGTCCCTGTTTGATAACTGTCTTAAAAGACCAGTTTTATATGTCTTTTTTCTCTTCATTTATATGTCCCTTTAAAAAAGTCCATTTCTTAATTATTGTATATCCAGGAGATTGTGTAATTTCAAATCCTGAGTCGACAGAAAGTTTTCCTCCGAGCATTCAGATAGATAATACTTGAAGGTGAGTATTTAAGTGGTTTTTAAGATGAATATAAAATGTAAAGTAATAGAAAAAGTACCTACATGTTTATGAGCAAGGTACCTCGTGGTAAAATTATAGTCACTTTAGAGCCAGAAGAGGGGAAAGCAAAGTGTAAAATAAACACATGGAAATATTGTGGATCCACTTGAATAAAAACAGTTTTCAAGCTGTAATATTTTCAAAGATAGTTGAGTCAGTTCATAAAAGTAAATGTTTCCTCTGATAAGAGCAGCTTTTATGTACAAAGTATTTCAAGATGAAACTCAGAAAAATTCTGTGTATGGGTATAGCTTTTTCGATTATTGTTAAGCTAGTAACAGTATAGGTCAAATTGAAGGTTTATAAATCATGTTGGCAACTGTACATTTCTTTGTTTTTCACTGTTATTTAAATGTAAGAACTTTTTTGGTTTGTCCCAATGACAATTTTGGCTTTTTTCCCTTAATAAAGTGAGTTACTCTAGTTTCACTAAGATAAGTATTTTAAGTTATAGGTCTAATAGGTGTTTTTTTCTTTTGGAATGTGAATTCATTGTGAAAAGCTTTCTGTTAGCTGCTTTGGAATTTTAATATTATATTCTGTCTTCATAGCTGTTGATCCAGAAATCATAGCTCGAGGTACTGTTGGCTTTTCCGGAGCAGAGTTGGAGAATCTTGTGAACCAAGCTGCATTAAAGGCAGCTGTTGATGGAAAAGAAATGGTCACCATGAAGGAGCTAGAGTTTTCCAAAGATAAAATCCTAATGGGTAGGTTTTCTCTCTTCTTTCTGTCTTAACACAGTTCATGGTGTTGAAGAACAAATTCTTTTTTTTAATGAAACGATTATGAAAAAGGTACAGGGACAAGCAAAAATATACCTGAAAATAGTAGTACCACTTGGCCTCTTACAGAACAAGTGTAGCTTACATGATTATACTCTTTGGGGACAGTTGCCTATGCGTTTCTCCTTGTTGGATACTGCTGATAAAAGAGTAATTTTATTAATTCTCACTATTTAATTTTAATTCTAAATCTTAAATTGACTTTAATAGGTTATGACATTCCTGTTAATAGTAAATCTATCTTCTGAAAATAGAATTCCACTCCCCCTCTTAATACAAGGATTAAGATGATCTTAAAATTTTGGCTTTCAGTTGACAGATTGTTGTGGTTTAAAATATTTATTAGTGATATTAAGTCATGTTACTCTAAAATGACTCCACAGCAAATGGCTTTTATTCATTTAAATATACGCTCCTAACGGAGAAATTTTACTTAATTAAATTTTATCCTTAGGACCTGAACGTAGAAGCGTGGAAATCGATAACAAAAATAAAACCATCACAGCGTATCATGAATCTGGTCATGCTATCATTGCATATTACACTAAAGATGCCATGCCTATCAACAAAGCTACAATCACTCCGCGGGGGCCAACACTGGGACATGTAATGTCTTGTAATTTTTTCTTTTCTTTCAAATAGTGCTCCCCAGAAGCTTATGTAGAAAATTGCTAATGAAAACATTTAAAAAAAGAAAATTCACCTACTTCCTAAGTTTGTTGATAGTTTCTTCTTTAACTTTCTGAACCAGCATGAAGTCAGAAATACTTGTGAAATTTAATCTAATAAAATGTTTTGTTAATATTTCAGGTACTATGCAACTACATTATGAAATTTAATTCCAAAATGATAGTAAAGTGTAATTCTTAAATATGTAATTGCTCTTTTCCTCCCTACAAGAAGTTACATATCATAGTACTGACTCAATAGTTTTTCAAAAGTTTTTTTCATTGAATACAGGTTTCATTCTCATGTTTCTAACTATAGACACTTTAAACATTTCTGTACAACTAGTGATTAAACAGTCCTATTGCAGCATTACCTGTCTGTTATTTATAAATTCACTTCTGCTTTATAAGGAAGTTTGTGTATTTTACATATTGCTGGTTCTGTCATCAGTCACCTGATGACCAACTCTACTAAATGAGCTTTTAGCGTCATGCTGTTAATGATGTAGCGTAATGAGAGCCAAATCGTCATTCTTGTTATTAATACAAGTGTTTCAAACTGTCTGAATTTTTTCTTTCAACTGCTAGGTGTCCCTGTTGCCTGAGAATGACAGATGGAATGAAACTAGGGCTCAGCTCCTTGCACAAATGGATGTCAGTATGGGAGGACGAGTGGCAGAGGAGCTTATATTTGGAACTGACCATATTACAACAGGTTGGCTATGAAGAGTGGCTTTAGTTCAAACTGTGTTTGCTGGCTTAAAGGTATTTTTAAACGTTGAGTTCTACATTTACTTTTAAATTTTAGGAGCTTCCAGTGATTTTGATAATGCAACTAAAATAGCAAAGTGGATGGTTACCAAATTTGGAATGAGTGAAAAGGTAAAAGCTGATTTTAATCCTCCTTCACGTACCAAATGATGTGGTGCCAAGTGTCTCTGTGAGAAAGGTTCCCATTAGAAATTCCTAACATTTACTTTCCTTCTCTTGTTCCAAATGGACTTGACTCAGCTTATTCTAAACTAAACGTTATTTTCTGAGCACTAAAATGGTACCATTCTATTACTGTTCTAGCTGCTCAGACAGTAACAGGTTATTACCTCGTGAGGTAACCAAATGAAAAGACCAGTTCTTTAGCCTTTTCTAGTCATACGATGTGAAAGACCTGCTTGCTGAGCTTGCCCATTTTGCCCTTTCCACCTGCTTCTCTTCCCCACATTATTCCTGTGGCTCCTTGAAGCAGCTGTAGCCCTGAATGGTGCATTTCTGGACTTGGAGTAGCTGCCAGGGCTCTCTCAGACGGTACTCAGAACCATACTTACGGTTTCACATTTTCTATCTTGATCACACTTTTGTTTTGGTCTTTTCCTTTCAGAAGAATGATGAAATTTCTTTGCCCTCCAACACATTCTTATATTGAATTTCCTCCTTGCCCCCCATGATATTTGTTTCCTTATTTATAAGATAGTGCTTCGTTTGTTATGTTTATTAGTGATTTTGGATTTTTCAGTTCAGCTTCTTTGTTCCCACCTGTTTTAGCTTGGAGTTATGACCTACAGTGATACAGGGAAACTGAGTCCAGAAACTCAATCTGCTATTGAACAAGAAATCAGAATCCTCCTAAGGGTAAGATTATATTTTTCTATGTTCATTTATCTGTTTAGTCATAATGTACCTAAACTATTGGACACTTACCAAATGATAATGGTTACCCACTGTCTTTTAGAAAGGTCACTGTATGTGGTAAAGGTAATAGGCACACCAGAGCAACCCTGATTTAAATACATGGTTGAAGCCTCTGGTCATAGACTGGATGCTTATTGTATTCTGGCAGGAGGCTAACAGCTTATGTCTGATTATAAATACTCAGTTCTACTTCAGGTGCAAAACTGTAAGAGGTATTAGAGTGGAGGATGTTGGTTATTGAGTCTTTATTATTTTCCCACCCACACATACATTTATTCAACAAATATGTCTTCTGTGCCTAGCAGTGTGCATATGAGAACAAGCAAAACAAAGGTCTTTGGACTGCAGCGTCCAGTCCAATGCAGATTAGGATAAAGAAAGTTGCAAGAGTAGATGCAGTGAGAGCACTTTTTAGGTACCATGTAAATCTAGACATGCTATAAATACTGCTGGGATTAGGGTGCTGAGACTAGAAATAGAGAGATGTGGGTGGGCTGAAAGCATGCTGTTACAATGGAATCACAGTGCCGTTGTCACATTTTCTGTCCCCTTTGGATGGTGTAAATTGATGAAATGTTGAGATGCAAAAGACGTAATCTCCCTTTTTTTATTTTTTACATATATATTGAATAGAAAAGTACATTTCTATATTCACGGACCTTTTAAAGCAGATAAATAAAATGTATACTTTTATTTCTTTAAGGAGCTTTTGTCTGGGTAGTCCTCAGTGATCTTTGTGATGGATTTTGAGGTTAAAAATGGAATATTTGAAAGTACAAAAGAGTTATCTTTCTGGTTATTCTGGTTATTCTCATGATGACACCTATTACAAATTAGCAACCTATACAAATATTTTAAACAACTATGAGGCTTGAAAACAGTTTGAGAAATGCTGATCAGTTACTAAATATTTATCTTTTATAAATAGAAATGAATAGGTTTTACATTTTTAAGGGTATATAAAGTTTTTTGTTTCTCACAGTTTTTGCATCTCAGTTTTCACCTCTTTCATATCTGCTTTTCGATTTCAGGACTCATATGAACGAGCCAAACATATCTTGAAGACTCATGCAAAAGAGCATAAGAACCTAGCGGAAGCTTTACTGACCTATGAGACTTTGGATGCCAAAGAGATCCAAATTGTTCTTGAGGGGAAGAAATTGGAAGTGAGATGATAACTCTCCTGTAATGGATGTGTTGCTGGTTTTAATGAGAATTTAAGTAGCTCTATGCTCCTCTCCTTTTGCAACGCTTTTCTCCCATTCTTGGCATCACTCAAGGGTGTGAAACACTTTGTCAGTCTTCTGTCACAGTTAACTAATTCTGGTTATTCTCATGATGACACCTATTAGAAATTAGTAACCAATACAAATATTTTAAACAACAATGAGGATTGAAAACAGTTTGAGAAATGCCGATCAGTTACTAAAGTTGAAAATAAGTAATGATTTTATGTTTAGTTACTTTACTAGATGTGAATAAAATTTCCTTTAGCTCTTAGGAAATATTTTGACTCAGTGGAATAAAGTTGTTGAAGGATTATCTTTATTTCCAGAGAGTACCATTTATCTTTGACAAAGAATTGATGCTGTTTAACTGTTAGTAAATCATATTTCTAAGTACATCAGTGGAAACTTCATTAAGATGCACTTGATTGTGCTCCAGAATGTCGAGATATAAAATGGCTTGAAATCTAAGTGTGGAGAATTGTAAACGTACAGTTACAATTGGAATTTACATGTTTCTGACCTTCTGAAAATGCAACATGCATTTTCGTTTTGTTTTTTTTTAAACCTTACTATCACTTTGACTAAAGAACTTCATTTCAGAACACCACAGCAGTACTTTGTTAAGTAGACAAGTAACACACTTCAACTTCTGAATAACTGCGTAATTATGCTTGGTATTGGAAGCAAAATTAAACCAAAAACTCAGTCCCCTTCAAAGTGAACTTTTGAAATTACCTTGTATTTAAAGTGGAAAGTCAGGTGTGTTTTTTGTTCAGATTTTGTGAATATGAACATATTGTCACAGGATTTATAAAGTTTATTTAACTCAATAGAAAAATTATTTTAGAGCATATTGTGTTTACAGCCCAATTATATCATTGAAGTTATTCTATTAAAGTCACCTCCAGTTCTGTAATGTCATTTAAGCTGTATATTGTCTTTAAGGGGGAGCTTGCCATGTGATATTCTTGCCCCCATCCCCCACCCCCATTTTTTGTAATCTTAAATTTTGACGTAATTTCAAACTTTGGGAAGTGTTATCAGAATAATACAAGGAACTCCCATTATTGATCCACATTCACCAGGTATTTTCATTTGCCTCATTTTTTTATTGCTTCCCTCGTGTACGTTTGTGTGTGTGTATGCACGTGGTCGTGCATATACATGTCTGTGGATGTGTGCATTCATGTCTCTTGGGTAGCCTTCTAGGGTTGAAATTGCTGGGTCATGTGGTAAGTTGCTGTTAACCTTTTTACGAATCTGATGAACTCTTGTCGAAGTAACTTACACAGTATTTTGTTCCAGACACCAATGAATGAGGGTGCCAGTTTTTCCACGTCTTCTACTGTACTTAGAGTCTTTTTGATGAGGTCACGGCCATGCTAGTGGGTATACAGTAGTAGCTCATTGTGGAGTTATTACATTTCTCTAGCACTTAGTGACATGACTATCCTCTTCTATGCTGTTGGCCATTTGTATGTGTTTGGAGAAATGTCTGTTCAAATATTTTACAGGGACATACACCCTTTTGGGCAGTCTGTCGTGTGATAGGAGATCAGATATTCTGAGTGTAAGTCTGTTATCAGGTGGCTCTTTTTACATCCATTCTGACAGCCTCTGTTTGCCTGGGATGTTTGGTTCACACTTTCTTATTTATTTGCGTTGTAATCTTGTGGAGTTTCAGGTGACCACCCTTGCAGAGGGAGGAGGGATGGAATTTGGAAAGAGAAACTACCATTCCTGAGCCTGGCCTAGCTGATGAACTCTGACTTTGGCATTTTTGTACTTACATGGGGCTGGACATTCTGTTTCAGTGCTTTGCGAGTTGAAACAGTTCTATGGACTTTTTATTACACAGAGAAAGGTTTCTCTTTTTCTCTGTGGGTGGAAGAAAAAGAGCTGGATATTTAAAAGTGTAATAGGAGATGATGTTGCCTGTGGATTACATCCCATGAGTGAAAAATAACGGTTATGTGTATTAACAAATTTTTGCTGGAACACATTTTTGGTGCTGACATTGCATCTGTATGATTTTTCAAAATGTGAAATACTTGTGTAATTTCCATCACAATTATGTATGGAATGTGTGTGCATACATGTCAACCATTTGCATTTATACTAAGTTTATTTGGTCACAAATTTTATGTGGCCAGATGTGTTGATAATTTTCTTTTATAACTCCTGTTTTTGTTTCAAAAATATTTCCTCATTAAATAATACCATTGAGCTTGTTTCTCAAAAATATGTAATGATTGAATGATTTTATGAAAACACTAAACACTACTGATCTGGACTTCATTTTGGTGTATGTGTTCTGACATGCGTAGTCAAGATCACAAATTGCTATTTCCCAAAACATTGATTTAATAATCACTTTTATATTTATGAATTATATATTTTATAGTTTTTATCTAGTAGAGAAAATTTCATTTACAGCTATTTTCTTTAGTTAGTGTGTACTACTTAGCAGGCACAAGCCAGGGTGCATGGTCCTGGGATTGGATTTTAAGGGGCTTGATAAGTGGGATGAAGTGTAAGACTGGATAAGCAAGAATTCATTGATGTGGACGCTTTTTAGAGGGAGACAGGATTTATCACTCAAGCAAGAACCCCAGGGGATGGAGGAAATTTACTGTTAGGTTCTATATTAGAACTCAGAAGATGGCCATGTTCAATGCTGAGTAAAGTGGAAATGCAACCAGTGTCATGCAGTTCAGTTTGATACCCTTAACTATTGGAAGTTAGACCCCACAGGTTAAGGGGCTCAGATCCACAGCACCACCCCCACTTCAAAATCCCAAGTCCCCAGGCTACTTGCTCTTCTGTCTGACTTGGCTACAAGTTTGGGGATTCCCACGACCGTCCTTCAGGTTTGAGAATTCACTAGAATGACTCCAGAAAATACTGTATTTAGGATTGCTGATGTACTTCTAAAGAATATAAAGGGACAACCAGATGAAGATATACCTAGGCAGCAAGGGCTGGGCAAGGTCTACATGCTTTTCCCAAGCATGTCACCCTCTCAATTCATAGACGTGTTCACCAACTCAGAAGCTCTCTGAGCCTCATTTCAGAGTTTTTGTTAATGGGGTTTCATTACACAAGCCTAATGGATGAAATCATGGGCCATTTGACAACTTGATTTCCAGTCTACCACCCTTGAACGTGGGAGGCAAGAATTCTTTTTAACTTGGCATAGTGATTACAAATAAACCTTAAAAAATGTAGAGGTAGGGAGTCTATTTGTTCCCTCCTGGCATGAGCCAGGAGCTCTTTCGTCTCACTTTATTTCTAAATAAAAGCCTGTACCTTGCTCTCCTACCTTGAGTGTTTGTGAAGCTCATTCTTCAGCTTCGTGAAGAAGAACCCCGGCATCATCTTCGGGGGCTCATCCGGGATAACTTCCGAGACCGGACTAGTAGACAGACAGTGGTCCTGGATCTCAGCTCCGGCCGATTGATCCGATGGTGCTGAGTGAACCTCCGGCTAGGCTGTTGCCTATGCGAGAGTCGCAGATGACCCCCCAACTTCTTGTCTCACAGATCAGGCTCCAAGGGGAGGGGACGCCCTCACAGAGGAAAGGCTGATCAGGTGTCGCACACCTGCCTTTCTCTTCCGGATGGGAGCTTCCTCTTCAAGGTTAAGGCCAGACACGCCTCTGGCATGCATTCTGAAGAACTGGGAGAAATTTGGTCCCCAGACTCTGAAAAAGAAGTGTCTTGTCTTCTGCACACAAGCCTGGCCTCTATACAAACTCTCTGATTAGAGAGCCTTGGCCCCAGAGAGAAGAATGCAATATAATAAGGTTATGCACCTAAATATATTTTGCAACAAGGAAGGAAAACAGTCAAAAGTCTCGTGAACTACAATATGGAACTAGTTTTCTATTTTTTTTTTTTTTGGCGAAAATCTATTCTACTTATTGGGTTCATTATCTTCAAAAATTTGGAGGTTTTTAAACTAGACTCCCTAAAATTGAAGAAATTTGTCTTTTCCAATACTGCCTGACTTTAAATGACTAGTGCTGCAACTATACTTGTATTTCATTTCCAGCTACCTGGACACACATAGTCCATATCAGTACGGAGCCTTCATCTGCCCTGTTAGTCTAGAGTCATCTAAACAACCCAGTTATGTAAACTGCTTGCCCTTAGAGTGTATACTTGAAAACTGAGATACTTTTAATCAAGTAAGCTAAAAGGAAAGAAGACAATTGGACATCAGTAACAAATCTTTGTATCAGTTTATCTGTGTATATGTTCTCTTAAGTGTTGCCAACTGTAGTCATTACTTCTCAATCTGTATGTGTGTCTGTGTAAATGAAAAATATTTTTTCTACCTCTGGATGGTATTAATAAAAATGGATTTAGAAACAATCGCTTGTGAAAATTGGGCATTTCAAAACTTCCAAAATTCTAATAGAAGATATTAAGCGTTAGTGCTAATTTAAGTTGAACTGAAACGGACATGTCCTTATGGTTATCAGCTGCCTAAATTTACCTAAAGTCATTTAAGTTGATGTTATGTGTTAAATATTTCAAGGAAAAATGCTTGAAAAAGAGTCTTGACTTTGTCTAATGTTTGGTAAAAGTTTTGTGAGTAATCTAGCATGGTTGGGGAATGAGTAAACTAAGTGTAGCAAGTGAACATCTTAATAGTGTGTTACAGTGTGTATACCTACAAACGGCCTGAGAATCTTTGTGGTAACCTAAAACCTTAAAGTTTTCCTAAGTTAAGTAGACTTACTTTGTGCTTAGTGAGAGATTGTGCTGTAAAGCTCATAGTTACAGAAATTATAAAACGTATTCATAAATTTGTCAGTCTAAAGGGTGCTAGTGTAATGGTTTACAATAGCCTTCTCAGTGTTCACTAAAAATTAAGGTTCCTAATGGTTTTAAGTTCTAAATAAAACTACTTAAAGTAATAAAACAAAAAATGTAGAGGTAAACATTGCCAAGAGAATACTGCAAAGGAAGAATAAGGAGGGGAACTTTGGAGCTATAATGATGATTGGAATGCATTTTGTAATGAAGTTTGAGTACTGGTGCAAGAAGCAAACCCCATAGAAAACCCAGAAACAAAATACATATCAGAAACTTTTTTTTTTTGATGTCCTTTTTTTTTCTTAAGGTATCACTGATACACACAGTCTTACAAAGGTTTCACATGAGCAACATTGTGGTTGCTATATTCACCCATATTATCTAGTCCCCCCCCACACACCCCATTGCAGTCACTGTCCCATCAGCTTAGTGAGATGCTAGTCACTACTTGTCTTCTCTGTGCTGCACTGTCTTCACCGTGACCCCCACCCACACACACCTTGTTTACCAATCATACCCCTCAATCCCCTTCTCCCTCCCTATCTGTCCTCCCCTTGGGTAAGTGCTACTCCGTTCTTGGAATCTGAGCCCGCTGCTGTTCTGTTCCTTCAGTTTCGCTTTGTTCATATTCCACAAATGAGTGAAATTATTTAGTACTTCTCTTTCTCTACCTGGCTTATTCATAGCATAATACCCTCTGGCTCCATCCATGTTATTGGAAATCATACGAGAGAATTTAATGTACGATAAAGTAGGTGAGAAAACAATTTAGGACAAGTGAAAAGCCTTTTTTAAAATTCTTTAGTAATAAATCTTGGGTTGAGTAAAGATTTAATTGGGAGAAAATAAAAGTAAAGAAATCTAAGTCTAAGGCTGGCCCAAAGGGGAGGGCTTATTGAAGATTTTACTAGAGTGTGCATTTTCTCAGTCTGCACTTGATGACACACACTGCCACAGTCTGTGAGACCATGAAAACTGCCTTGGAGATCACCTGAGGCCCAGCAGAATGTAGAAGAGGAATAAACTGAGGGATAAGGAGATTTATTTAGTTTTTTAGGGGTGTTTTGTGGGGAGGAGACCTTCAGCATCCTTAAGTTTCACACCGCTCCAGCCCCCGGACACAGCTTTTCCATGTGGATTAGTCTACCTTCTGCCAATTTCCCAACTCAGTCATCCCCCACTGAAGGCGAAGGGAACCCGCCAGTGCCTGAGCCCTGTCCGAAATTTGCCTTGTCTGGGCCCTGCACATGCGCTCTCCACACCCTTGGCCTCTGAGTGCCCTGCACGGTGACGTCATCTGTGCGGGGCATCTGTTGCCTGCGGTTACTGAGCGCTAACTGCTGACGGGGTTCTATGCTGCTGTGGCCCCTGGGTAGGCTTATTCAGCCCTAGTGCTGTGTGGCGAGCGGAAGGCAGCAAGGGAGCTGAGGTTTCCTGAAGCCGAGGCTTTGTTATGAGGAGGATTTTTGGATCCCAGGGTCTGAAGTGTTGGTCTCTTTTGAGTACCACATCCAAAGCAAAGATGTCAGAAAGATCCACAGGGCTGCCAGTAAGGGCAAAGTAGCCAGAGTGCAGCACATTCTATTTATGGGGGAAAATGGCTTGAATGAAACGGACAAGAAGAATAGGTAAGGGGGGCTGGGAGGCCAGGGGCGGCCTGGGAGGAGGTGGGCAGACGCGGGAAAGCGCTCACCTTCCGGGCTCACCTGGGGAGCCGAGCCCCCTAGCGCCAAGGCCCCCTCAGGACCTGGGTCCTGGAAGCCTGACAAGGGGTCCGGCGCCTGTGCCCATGTTATGAGCAGCAGAGCCAAAAAGTGTAGCGGTTTCGGACCCACTCATAATGACTGACAGTTTTGCAGTGATTAAACTAAACAGCACTAATAGAGTATAGACAGCATTTTATTTTTAATGTACACATTTTCATACCATAATATTAGATATTACAGAAAAGTTCATAATGGTATAAAAGTGCCTAACAAAAATACTGCATAAAAATGCATAATACATAATGAGAAAAATGAAAAAAATTTTAATTGATCAACTTGTAAAAATTCTTTGGGTAAAATCCAATATCCACTTTATATTGGTGTACACCTATGTATAGATGTGTTATTTAATGATGGACCTGAGAAAGGAATTTTGAAATGGGAAAAATCTATTAAATAGGAAGATTCATTTTCTCAAAATGTGTGCTCTTCTTATATTTTAATTTCACATAAGCCAAATAAAAAATAGTCATGGTTTTAAAAATTGGGGGTTCCATATGCTGCCCCTCTTTTATTGCTGTGATGAAATTTAGAAGTCTTGCATATTAAATATTTGCCCTTCTAGATATAAAAATGTGCTATAAATTTTCACTGAGTGTTGAGTTACTAACAGCTGAAAAGATAGATAAATGAATGGAACAGAATGAAAAGTGACCAAATCCCCACATATATATATGAGTCAGAACTCGATTCTGATAACATTTCATATCAGTAGGAAGAGGTGAATCATTTATAAATGATGGAGAAATACCTGCTAATTATGTGGAGAATACTAGCTAGATTTTTATCCCACAAAAAGAAGTTCCAGATGGAATCTGTAGTACCAGTGTATTTTTTTTTCTTTTTAAAAAATCTGAGTTCTACAATGGACATATATAAAAATTATAGTGGAAGTTTATTATTAATGAAGTAATTCTGGGGGAGTACAGAAGTATGAGTCTCACACAGATAAAACTACTTTTAAAAAATGTTTTTGAGGATTGGTATCTTCTGATAACTTTAAGCCTGTTCAGAAATAAAGAATCTTTTTATCTGTGCCTGTAGATTTTAGGATGTATATGTTTAATTATATACATGTTTTTTATTATATGTAGCTTTATTACATTTATGTAAACAACTATAGATCAATTATTTTAGTTGCATCCTTGTGGAAATAAAAAATAGTAAATACAAAGGATGACTGTTGCTATTGCAAAAGTCTAGAGAATTTTAGTTGTGTCCTTATGAAAATAAAAATAAAAAATAGCAAATATTCCTATTGCAAAAGTATTGCCTTTATAAAAGTTTTCTTTAAAAATACTGACCTCTCCAATAGCAGACAAATTTTACTCTGGATTCTTTCATTCTTAAAAACTTCATGTTGCCCAGTATGACCAAGATGAAAAATTTTAAATTGAAGTGTTAGGATCTAATCTCAACTGAAGCTTTTCCTCCTCCCTTTCAAACAAAAGCACTTCTGATCATGCAAAATTGTAAAAGATAACCTTTAGCGGCCTTCTTGAATATTTATAATAGTATTCAGTCCTAAATTGATCATTGGAAATACCTAATTCATACAACCTGTAAATCTAAATATTGAGTAAAACCAGCTATACTTATCACTTGAATCCTGAGTTTCCTTTGGCTTAAAGTTTCATGAAAATCAAAATAATTATTTTTTTAAAATGTCTGCTTCTGTTCTGATGTTTCAGAGCAGAACCATTATCCCATAAAGCTTTTAAGAACTAAAATTTATTTAAATACAAGCATGTGAACTTCAGTAGATCTATTGTGTATACTATCATTTCATAAGACATAATTCACAGTGGATTGATGCTGTATTATTTTATGCACCAATAAGAAATTTTTAAAACCTGCCAATTTTAGTTGTTGGACATTATGATTTACAGTTGCAGTCCAGTGTGAGATGTTAAAATGTGAGAATATGAGAATCTTAAAATTGTTAAAATACAGTGTTCTCTCTGATTCTTAAAACATATTTGCAAAATAGGCATAATTACATCATTTTACCAAATTGAATTCTCTTTGTTAAAGAGTAATAATAGTAATAATTAATAACAATAGTGTAACAATTGGTGACCTGCTGTTTGTGCTAGGAATTGTTCTAAAACACTTAGCATAGATTCTTATTTAAGCATAACAGTAGTATCCCATGAGATAACTTATTTTATCCCCATTATGTTGATGAGGAAATTGAGGCACCGAAAGGCCAAGTGATCACTAAAGTGTAGGATTCATACCTAAGGTGGGCTGAATCCCAAGGTCATGCTCTTTCTAGCAAATAGACTGCACTTTCATTAATGTGGTGAGCAATAAGGCTGATAAATACTGTACCTTCTTCAGAAAAAGTAAATTTTTCTTTTGAAGACTTATGAATAATGTGCTCTTTAATGTTTACAATTACATGAATAATTGTATGTTTTGAGAAGAGTGCATTGTAATTTCCTAACAAGTCCTCTCACATTCCTAGGACTGCTCTGCATTTGGCCTGCGCCAATGGCCATGCAGAAGTGGTAACTGTCCTGGTCGAGAGGAAATATGAGCTTAACCTCTGTGACAACCTAAAGAGGACACCCCCGATTAAGGTATGTAGGAGCTGTGGATGCCAGCCCAAGATGGGTTTGATGTAATAGCTGAGAACAGAAATGAATTTATCTCATTTAAATATGACACACTGGTGAAACCTGTAGTGTATCTATTTTGAAATCCTAGAATTTATAGTGTGTTTCTTGGTGTGATACCTACAGGCTGTGCAATGCCAGCAGGAGGACTGTGCACGTATTCTTTTAGACCATGGTGCCGATCCCAAAGTGAGTGACATCTATGGCAACACGGCTTTACACTATGCAGCTTGTGGTGAGTGTGTAACAACAGGGGCACAGCTCCTTTCATACAACAGAGGCATCGAGGCGAGGAACAAGGTATGCATCCACCAACTTTATCTACAAATATTTGAATAACATGTTTTTAATTTCTTTAGTAGCCATAGATGTATAAAATTCTTTTATATATACATCTATACGTGTGTGTATGCGTAGACATACTGAATACTCTACATTGGGCCCTGTCACCATGGAAAAACCTCCAAAGCCAAGTCAGGGAGGGCTAGAGAGAGGTTGCCCACACAGAGGGCAGAACAGTCTCCTGGCTCCCTTCCCTCAGGAGGAGGACCTTCCCTTGAGTGCCTGGGAGGGGTTGGTAGGCTCAGAGCCCACAAAGGACTGAAGGCTGAGGCGGTGTGAGGTGATGGTGGAGGCCAGCTGCTCTGCAGGGCTTAGGAAATGGGTGCTGCTGGGGATGGGTGGGAGGAGAGGTGGAGAACTGGTATCGGGCCAGAGGAGCTGGGTGAGTGCATGTGGGATGTGGAAGTGGCAGACCACAGGCCCTGGGCACTCTAGGACCCCAGGGCTCTGAAGATCTGGGTGAGGGCTTTGGGTCATGTCTTGACATCAGCAGGGCCATTCCCTTGTGCTGGCAGCTGCTCTGCCAGCCATGTAGCACCTTACGGTTACTCACATCAGAGAGTAGCTCCTGCTCAGCCTCATGCAGCTCCCACCGGCTTATAGCTGTACGTGGGGAGTAGGTGAGGGTGAAGCTAGTCTGCCTGCTTTTTTTTCTGGGTGTACATTACCTCCCATGCTGCAGCCCCGACAGGTTAATAGAGTTAGGGTCAATTTTATGTATTTAGAAAATCAAGCATTTCCTGACTGAAAATACTTTGAAATAACTATCTAAGATTCCACTTAAAACAATGGCTCTTCTAAGGAAGCATTAGAGAACAGCTTTCTTGCATGCATTTATGGCAAATGTGTATGAAAACACTGAATTTGTTAAAGTAAACCTTTTCTTTCAAATATTTTTCCCCCACCCAAGCTTTTTTCTAATTAGTGAAAAGCAACACAGGAAACCAAGTTTGCCTTGGAAACAGGCTTTATCTAAAACACAAACAAAACAAATACATTTTATAATATGAAAGTGGGGCTGCTGTTGACAAGCTCCTATTTTATTAAAAAAGGAACATATAAAAGTGATTCCTCTTTCATTGGCTAAAGGCTTAAGAGGGAAAAAGGAAAGGGAAAAGGAGAGAGCAATCAGAAATATGCAGGCCAATTTGGAATTTTGGCACATGAGGGGAAATAACAAGAAGAGGTATTTTGTATGTTTTTTTCCTTGTTTTTCTCTGTTTAGGCAAGATGTCTTCAGCCTTGGGGGAAAATAATTGTTAGTTTGGGAAAGAGGATGAATGAGTTGTAAACTTGCTTAGAGATCGACATTACGAGGACACTGAGGAACCAGATTGGCAGGGAACAGGTGGTGGTGAAGTGGGAAACAAGGGAAGAAGATATAATGAACTGATATATTCTGTTCTCACAGAAACAGCCACGTAGATGAGAGTCTGAACTCTGCTTTCCAATCTAGAACATCTTGATGGGAAGGGAGGAGTTTATGAATAATGAAATCAAGTTACATTTTGGGTTTCCTTACAAGTCCCTGTTCTGACCCCACCAGGAAAATTAAATGCAGTTTTGCTAAGTGACTCATCTCTTGGGCTTTCCTTTCTTTGGCAAAATCCTCGAGTGATAGCAGGAATTGGTCACATATGTGAGACATGAGACCGACGTGATTGTCCAGTGTGCCAGCGCTCAGCTGGCATTGTGCTGGTGAATCAAATTGTCTGGGAAACTAAAAAATCTTAAAAACCTAGGCTGTCCCCTGAAGATTTTGACTAAGTCCAGTAAGGCCTGGATATGTATATTTAGAAATATTTCCCTAAGGTACTGATACGACTTTGCTTAAGAGCTACTGAATGGATAAGTGTAATACATAAATTTGCAGATCTCACAAACTTAAGAAATCTTTAGAAGAGTTGGAGTTTGACAGGTTGCTACTTCCTTCAGCTCTGTCCTTTCCGACAATGTTAGCTTGACTTCCATATGGCCCTACCTCTGTGACTGAGAAATTAAAAAAAAGAACATAACTGGCAATATCTGTTGGCTTAAAGAAAAACACGTCTTTCCTTCCAGCCATCAGTCATACCCTGGCACTCAGAGAGTCTTTAGTAATTTGCTTCTGGATAGTCTTTTAATAAGTAGAGACTGACCCTTGAGGAATTTTGCATCTTTTAGTATCATTCAAGTCATTAGGCCAACAAATTGGTTATCACAAGCAGGGTTTTCTGATTGCAGTAGTAGTAAATCATGGACCTTCTGTTTAGCTGAAGCCTTGAGATAGACTGTCTCAGTATGTCTGTCAAACTCATAGCACTCTGGCATAATTAGAATTGCAATTTTAAACATCAAAATCCATGTAGTTAGTGACAATAGAGATTGGAATTATTTTAATAGTTTAGTTTCAGCAGTCCTATGAACTAGTTATCTATTTGATTAACAATCTAGGAGAATTAAATGCGAATAGATTGTAGCTTTCATAAGCATTGGAAAAATTCTTTGATGCGGTATTGTGAATCTTTTTTGTTTTTTATAAAATGTACATCACAGTGGTTCAACAGTCCCCCTCCTCCTCCCTCCACTGCCCGTTCCCAGTCGCCTCCCCCTAGGTAACGGCTAGTCACTTCTCAGAGTCTGTGAGTCTAATGCATTATTTTGTTTAATTTTTTAAAATTTTGGTCTCATTAATATACAATTACATGATCAACACTGTGGTTACTAGATTCCCCCCATTATCAAGTCCCCACCACATACCCCATTACAGTAACTGTCCGTCAGCATAGTAAGATGTTGCAGAGTCACTACTTCTCTGTGCTATACTGCCTTCACTGTGCCTCCCCTACATTATGTGTGCTAATCGTAATGCCCCTTATTCCCCTTATCCATCCCTTCCCACCCACCCTCCCCAGTCCCTTTCCCTTTGGTAACTGTTAGTCCATATTTGAGTTCTGTGAGTCTGCTGCTGTTTTGTTCTTTTTGTTTTGCTTTGTTTTTGTATTCCACAAATAAGTGAAATCATATGGTATTTGTCTTTTTCCACCTGGCTTATTTCACTGAGCATAATACCGTCAAGATGCATCCATGTTATTGTAAATGGCAGGATTTTCTTTTTAGGACAAAATAATATTCAATTGTGTATATATGTACCACATCTTTATCCAGTCATCTGCTGATGGATGCTTAGGTTGCTTCCATATCTTGGCTATTGCAAATGGTGTGGCAAATAAACATAGGGCTGCATATATGTTTTTGAATCAGGGATTTTGTTTTCTTCAGGTAAATTCCTAGGAGTGGAATTACTGGGTCAGATGGTATTTCTATTTTTAGTTTTTTATGGAGTGTCCACACTGCTTTCCTCAGTGGTTGTACCAATTTGGAGTCCTGCCAACAGTATAGGAGGGTTCCTATTTCTGGGTATTATGAATCTTTTTTTTTTTGTAGATAATTATTTTTTATTAAAGGGTAGTTGACACACAGTATTACATTAGTTTCAGGTGTACAACACAGTGATTCAACATTTATATACATGATAATTCTAGGTACCAGCTATCACCATACCAAGTTGTTACAATATTTTGACTATATTCCTTATGCTATACATTACATCCCGGTTACTTATTTATTTTACAATTGGAAGTTTATATATTTATATATATATATATATATATTTTTTTTTGTGAGGGCATCTCTCATATTTATTGATCAAATGGTTGTTAACAACACTAAAATTCTGCATAGGGGAGTCAATGCTCAATGCACAATCATTAATCCACCCCAAGCCTAATTTTTGTCAGTCTCCAATCTTCTGAAGCATAACGAACAAGTTCTTACATGGAGAACAAATTCTTACATAGTGAATAAGTTACATGGTGAACAGCACAAGGGCAGTCATCACAGAAACTTTCGGTTTTGCTCATGCATTATGAACTAAAAACAGTCAGTTCAAATATGAATAGACATTTGATTTTTTTTTTTTTAATAATTATTTTTTATTGAAGGGTAGTTGACACACAGTATTACATTACATGAGTTTCAAGTGTACAACACAGTGGTAGAACATTTATATACATAATTCTAGGTTCCAGCTATCACCCTACCAGGCTGTTACAATATCTTGACTATATTCCTTATGCTATATATTACATCCCGGTTACTAATTTATTTTACCATTGGAAGTCTGTCCTTCTTTTTTTTTTTTTTTTTTTTGTGAGGGCATCTCTGATATTTATTGATCAAATGGTTGTTAACGACAATAAAATTCTGTATAGGGGAGTCAATGCTCAATGCACAATCATTATTCCACCCCAAGCCTAATTTTTGTCAGTCTCCAATCTTCTGAGGCATAACAAACAAGTTTTTACATGTAGAACAAATTCTTACATAATGAATAAGTTACATAGTGAACAGTACAAGGGCAGTCATCACAGAAACTTTCGGTTTTGCTCATGCATTATGAACTCTAAACAGTCAGTTCAAATATGAATACTCATTTGGTTTTTATACTTGATTTATATGTGGATACCACATTTCTCTCTTTATTATTATTATTTTTAATAAAATGCTGAAGTGGTAGGTAGATACAAGATAAAGGTAGAAAACATAGTTTAGTGTTGTAAGAGAGCACATGTAGATGATCAGGTGTGTGCCTGTAGACTATGTGTTAATCCAAGCTAGACCAGGGCAATAAAACATCCACGTATGCAGAAGATTTCTCTCAGAATGGGGGGGTGAGGTTCTAAGCCTCACCTCTGTTGATCCCCAATTTCTCACCTGATGGCCCCCCTGCGACTGTGCCTGTCTTAGGTTGTTCCTCCCTTGAGGAATCTTACCCGTCTCTGGCTAACCAGTCATCTTCCGGGGCCATACAGGGAAATGTGAAGTTGGTAAGTGAGAGAGAAGCCTTATTGTTTGAAAAAGTTAGCTTTTTACTTCTTTGCATATTTATGCCCTGTGGCTTCTATGCCCAGCATTTGTCTTGAGGTATCTTTACCACTTGGAAGAATTATGATACTCGGTAAATTTGATATGAGGCACGAATTCTATTTAAGGGTTGTAATTAGGAAGGAAGAAGAAAAGCTATAGAAGTAGCAGGCGGAAGAAAACATGGGAAGATTGATTATTTCTTTGATATATCTTCTTGCAGAGTAACTTCAGCATGCATAGGTTTTAAGCTACTACTTAAATTGCACACACACATTAACATAATAGGAGTATAGTTACATAACCAAAGCATATCTGTAATTACCAGCCATGTCCAGTGAAACCAAGAAAACCAGTTAGGCACCTTAGGCATTTGTGAAAACTTATCTATGATATGGTGGATATTGTCCAACTGAACTTGAACAGTCTGAGAGAAATCAGACAAATTAAAACAACCCATTCCTGGGGACTGTTCACATGCCATATGTTCTTTTAACAGTAAATAGTTTGTAGTTGTAAGACTTTGGAGCGCTACAATTTGCACTTCTCCAAATTCTTGGTTGAGTTCCAACAGTATAGATCCAGTCCAATTTTGTTGTTTTACTGTATGCACAGGCCAGCTTAGATATCTCCTTCCTCATTCCCATGGCAAGTC
The DNA here is from genome assembly GCF_030020395.1 of Manis pentadactyla. Classification (NCBI taxonomy): domain Eukaryota; kingdom Metazoa; phylum Chordata; class Mammalia; order Pholidota; family Manidae; genus Manis; species Manis pentadactyla. Next base: position 113,190,434 of record NC_080021.1, on the reverse strand, counting down.
CAGGAACTGGTGGAATGAGTGCATCTACAGCTGTAGCAGTGCGTGGATCTTTGTTGGGGTTTTTTGATGATCATTTTCTGGCATGAGTCTTCCAGAGAGTGCAGATGTTGGAAGTTCTTTTTCATATCGTATCTTAGTTCATTTTCAGGGTAGCCCAATTAGGCTTTGATCCTCTGTATAAACACAAACAGACCCTTTGCCTACACTTTTATATGCCCTTTATACCCTTGTGTAGAACTCGTTGGAGGTTACCACACAGGAACTGCCCTTTTTTTTTTTTTTTTTGCTATCACTAATCTACACTTACATGACGACATGACGAATATTATGTTTACTAGGCTCTCCCCTATACCAGGTCTCCCCTATAAACCCCTTTACAGTCACTGTCCATCAGCATAGCAAAATGTTGTAGAATCACTACTTGCCTTCTCTGTGTTGTACAGCCCTCCCTTTTCTCCTACCCCCCCATGCATGTTAATCTTAATACCCCCTTACTTCTCCCCCCCTTATCCCTCCCTACCCACCCATCCTCCCCAGTCCCTTTCCCTTTGGTACCTGTTAGTCCATTCTTGAGTTCTGTGATTCTGCTGCTGTTTTGTTCCTTCAGTTTTTCCTTTGTTCTTATATTCCACAGATAAGTGAAATCATTTGGTATTTCTCTTTCTCCGCTTGGCTTGTTTCACTGAGCATAATACCCTCCAGCTCCATCCATGTTGCTGCAAATGATTGGATTTGCCCTTTTCTTATAGCTGAGTAGTATTCCATTATGTATATGTACCACATCTTCTTTATCCATTCATCTATTGATGGACATTTAGGTTGCTTCCAATTCTTGGCTATTGTAAATAGTGCTGCAATAAACATAGGGGTGCAGCTGTCTTTCTCAAACTTGATTGCTGCGTTCTTAGGGTAAATTCCTAGGAGTGGAATTCCTGGGTCAAATGGTAAGTCTGTTTTGAGCATTTTGATGTACCTCCATACTGCTTTCCACAATGGTTGAACTAACTTACATTCCCACCAGCAGTGTAGGAGGGTTCCCCTTTCTCCACAGCCTCGCCAACATTTGTTGTTGTTTGTCTTTTGGATGGCAGCCATCCTTACTGGTGTGACGTGATACCTCATTGTAGTTTTAATTTGCATTTCTCTGATAATTAGCGATGTGGAGCATCTTTTCAAATGTCTGTTGGCCATCTGTATTTCTTTTTTGGAGAACTGTCTGTTCAGTTCCTCTGCCCATTTTTTAATTGGGTTATTTGTTTTTTGTTTGTTGAGGCGTGAGAGCTCCTTATATATTCTGGACGTCAAGCCTTTATCGGATGTGTCATTTTCAAATATATTCTCCCATACTGTAGGGATCCTTCTTGTTCTATTGATGGTGTCTTTTGCTGTACAGAAGCTTTTCAGCTTAATATAGTCCCACTTACTCATTTTTGCTGTTGTTTTCCTTGCCCGGGGAGATATGTTCAAGAAGAGGTCACTCATGTTTATGTCTAAGAGGTTTGTGCCTATGTTTTCTTCCAAGAGTTTAATGGTTTCATGGCTTACATTCAGGTCTTTGATCCATTTTGAGTTTACTTTTGTATATGGGGTTAGACAATGGTCCAGTTTCATTCTCCTACATGTAGCTGTCCAGTTTTGCCAGCACCACCTGTTGAAGAGACTGTCATTTCGCCATTGTATGTCCATGGCTCCTTTATCAAATATTAATTGACCATATATGTCTGGGTTAATGTCTGGATTCTCTAGTCTGTTCCATTGGTCTGTGGCTCTGCTCTTGTGCCAGTACCAAATTGTCTTGATTACTATGGCTTTATAGTAGAGCTTGAAGTTGGGGAGTGAGATCCCCCCTACTTTATTCTTCTTTCTCAGGATTGCTTTGGCTATTCGGGGTCTTTGGTGTTTCCATATGAATTTTTGAATTATTTGTTCCAGTTCATTGAAGAATGTTGCTGGTAGTTTCATAGGGATTGCATCAAATCTGTATATTGCTTTGGGCAGGATGGCCATTTTGACGATATTAATTCTTCCTAGCCACGAGCATGGGATGAGTTTCCATCTGTTAGTGTCCCCTTTAATTTCTCTTAAGAGTGACTTGTAGTTTTCAGAGTATAAGTCTTTCACTTCTTTGGTTAGGTTTATTCCTAGGTATTTTATTTTTTTTGATGCAATTGTGAATGGAGTTGTTTTCCTGATTTCTTTTTCTGTTGGTTCATTGTTAGTATATAGGAAAGCCACAGATTTCTGTGTGTTGATTTTGTATCCTGCAACTTTGCTGTATTCCGATATCAGTTCTAGTAGTTTTGGGGTGGAGTCTTTAGGGTTTTTTATGTACAGTATCATGTCATCTGCAAATAGTGACAGTTTAACTCCTTCTTTACCAATCTGGATTCCTTGTATTTCTTTATTTTGTCTGATTGCCATGGCTAGGACCTCCAGTATTATGTTAAATAACAGTGGGGAGAGTGGGCATCGCTGTCTAGTTCCCGATCTCAGAGGAAATGCTTTCAGCTTCTCGCTGTTCAATATAATGTTGGCTGTGGGTTTATCATAGATGGCCTTTATTATGTTGAGGTACTTGCCCTCTATTCCCATTTTGCTGAGAGTTTTTAACATGAATGGATGTTGAACTTTGTCAAATGCTTTTTCCGCATCTATGGAGATGATCATGTGGTTTTTGTCTCTCTTTTTGTTGATGTGGTGGATGATGTTGATGGACTTTCGAATGTTGTACCAACCTTGCATTCCTGGGATGAATCCCACTTGGTCATGGTGTATGATCCTTTTGATGTATTTTTGAATTCGGTTTGCTAATAATTTGTTGAGTATTTTTGCATCTACGTTCATCAGGGATATTGGTCTGTAGTTTTCTTTTTTGGTGGGGTCTTTGCCTGGTTTTGGTATTAGGGTGATGTTAGCTTCATAGAATGAGTTTGGGAGTATCCCCTCCTCTTCTATTTTTTGGAAAACTTTAAAGAGAATGGGTATTATGTCTTCCCTGTATGTCTGATAAAATTCCGAGGTAAATCCATCTGGCCCGGGGGTTTTGTTCTTTGGTAGTTTTTTGATTACCTCTTCAATTTCGTTGCTGGTAATTGGTCTGTTTAGATTTTCTGTTTCTTCCTGGGTCAATCTTGGAAGGTTATATTTTTCTAGGAAGTTGTCCATTTCTCCTAGGTTTCCCAGCTTGTTAGCATATAGGTTTTCATAGTATTCTCCAATAATTCTTTGCATTTCCGTGGGGTCCGTCGTGATTTTTCCTTTCTCGTTTCTGATACTGTTGATTTGTGTTGACTCTCTTTTCTTCTAAATAAGTCTGGCTAGAGGCTTATCTATTTTGTTTATTTTCTCGAAGAACCAGCTCTTGGTTTCATTGATTTTTGCTATTGTTTTATTCTTCTCAATTTTATTTATTTCTTCTCTGATCTTTATTATGTCCCTCCTTCTGCTGACCTTAGGCCTCATCTGTTCTTCTTTTTCCAATTTCGATAATTGTGACATTAGACCATTCATTTGGGATTGCTCTTCCTTTTTTAAATATGCTTGGATTGCTATATACTTTCCTCTTAAGACTGCTTTTGCCGTGTCCCACAGAAGTTGGGGCTTAGTGTTGTTGTTGTCATTTGTTTCCATATATTGCTGGATCTCCATTTTGATTTGGTCATTGATCCATTGATTATTTAGGAGCGTGTTGTTAAGCCTCCATGTGTTTGTGAGCCTCTTTGCTTTCTTTGTACAGTTTATTTCTAGTTTTATGCCTTTGTGGTCTGAAAAGTTGGTTGGTAGGATTTCAATCTTTTGGAATTTTCTGAGGCTCTTTTTGTGGCCTAGTATGTGGTCTATTCTGGAGAATGTTCCATGTGCACTTGAGAAGAATGTATATCCCGCTGCTTTTGGCTGTAGAGTTCTATAGATGTCTATTAGGTCCATCTGCTCTACTGTGTTGTTCAGTGCTTCCGTGTCCTTACTTATTTTCTGCCCAGTGGATCTATCCTTTGGGGTGAGTGGTGTGTTGAAGTCTCCTAGAATGAATGCATTGCAGTCTATATCCCCCTTTAGTTCTGTTAGTATTTGTTTCACATATGCTGGTGCTCCTGTGTTGGGTGCATATATATTTAGAATGGTTATATCCTCTTGTTTGACTGAGCCCTTTATCATTATGTAGTGTCCTTCTTTATCTCTTGTTACGTTCTTTGTTTTGAAGTCTATTTTGTCTGATATTAGTACTGCAACCCCTGCTTTCTTCTCGCTGTTGTTTGCTTGAAATATGTTTTTCCATCCCTTGACTTTTAGTCTGTACATGTCTTTGGGTTTGAGGTGAGTTTCTTGTAAGCAGCATATAGATGGGTCTTGCTTTTTTATCCATTCTGTTACTCTGTGTCTTTTGATTGGTGCATTCAACCCATTAACATTTAGGGTGACTATTGAAAGATATGTACTTATTGCCATTGCAGGCTTTAAATTCGTGGTTACCAAAGGTTCAAGGTTAGCCTCTTTAGTATCTTACTGCCTAACTTAGCTCGCTTATTGAGCTGTTATATACACTGTCTGGAGATTCTTTTCTTCTCTCCCTTCTTGTTCCTCCTCCTCGATTCTTCATATGTTGGGTGTTTTGTGCTGTGCTCCTTCTAGGAGTGCTCCCATCTAGAGCAGTCCATGTAAGATGTTCTGTAGAGGTGGTTTGTGGAAAGCAAATTCCCTCAGCTTTTGTTTGTCTGGGAATTGTTTAATCCCACCGTCATATTTGAATGATAGTCGTGCTGGATACAGTATCCTTGGTTCAAGGCCCTTCTGTTTCATTGTATTAAATATATCATGCCATTCTCTTCTGGCCTGTAGGGTTTCTGTTGAGAAATCTGACGTTAGCCTGATGGGTTTCCCTTTATAGGTGACCTTTTTCTCTCTAGCTGCCTTTAACACTCTTTCCTTGTCCTTGATCTTTGCCATTTTAATTATTATGTGTCTTGGTGTTGTCCTTCTTGGATCCTTTCTGTTGGGGGTTCTGTGTATTTCCGTGGTCTGTTCGATTATTTCCTCCCCCAGTTTGGGGAAGTTTTCAGCAATTATTTCTTCTAAGATACTTTCCATCTCTTTTCCTCTCTCTTCTTCTTCTGGGACCCCTATAATACGGATATTGTTCCTTTTAGATTGGTCACACAGTTCTCTTAATATTGTTTCATTCCTGGAGATCCTTTTGTCTCTCTCTATGTCAGCTTCTATGCATTCCTGTTCTCTGATTTCAATTCCATCAATGGCCTCTTGCATTCTATCCATTCTGCTTATAAACCCTTCCAGAGTTTGTTTCATTTCTGCGATCTCCTTTCTGGCATCTGTGATCTCTTTCCGGACTTCATCCCATTTTTCTTGCGTATTTCTCTGCATCTCTGTCAGCATGTTTATGATTCTTATTTTGAATTCTTTGTCAGGAAGACTGGTTAGGTCTGTCTCCTTCTCTGGTGTTGTCTCTGTGATCTTTGTCTGCCTGTAGCTTTGCCTTTTGATGGTGATAGGAATAGTCTGCAGAACTGGGACGAGTGACGGCTGGAAGGACTTCCTTTCTTGTTGGTTTGTGGCCCTCCTCTCCTGGGAGAACAGCGGCCTCTAGTGGCTTGTGCTGCGCAGCTGCGCGCAGACAGGGTTTCTGCTTCCTGCCCGGCTGCTATGGAGTTAATCTCCGCTGTTGCTGTGGGCGTGGCCTGGCTCGGGCAGCTACTCCAAAATGGTGGAGTCGCGTTGGAGCAGGAGCTGCTGGGAGGCTATTTATCTCCGTAAGGGGCCTCCCTGCTCCCTGCAGCCCAGGGGTTATGGTGCCCAGAGATCCCGGATTCCCTCCCTCTGGATTAAGTGACCCGCCCTGCCCCTTTAAGACTTCCAAAAAGCACCCGCCAAAACAAAACAATGACCACAAAAAAAAACAAGAAAAAAAATTTTTTTAATTTAAAAAAAAAAAAATTTTTTAATTAAAAAAAAAAGGTGGTCGTTCGTTTTTCTTTATTCTCCGGTGCCAGCGTCAGGCCTCTGCTCACTGGTCTTTCTGCCCTGTTTCCCTAGTATTGGGGTCCCTGTCCCTTTAAGACTTCCAAAAAGCGCTCGCCAAAACAAAGCAGCAAAAAAGCAAAAAAAAAAAAAAAAAAAAATGGTCGTGCGCTTTTCTTATGTCCTCTGTCGCCCAGCCTCCAGTGCCTGCTCACTGTTCTTGCTGCCCTGTTTTCCCAGTATCGAGCGCCCTGCACTCTGGCTCGGATGGCGGGGGCTGGGTTTTCGGCAGCCCTGGGCTCCGTCTCCCTCCCGCTCTGCCTGCTCTTCTCCCGCCGGGAGCTGGGGGGAGGGGCGCTCGGCTCCCGCGGGGCCGGGGCTTGTATCTTACCCCCTTCGCGAGGCGCTGGGTTCTCTCAGGTGTGGATGTGGTCTGGATATTGTCCTGTGTCCTCTGGTCTTTATTCTACGAAGGGTTGTCTTTGTTATATTTTCATAGATATATGTTGTTTTGGGAGGAGATTTCCGCTGCTCTACTCACGCCGCCATCTTCCGCCTTCAGAACTAGACATTTGATTTTTATACTTGATTTATATGTGGATACCACATTTCTCTCTTTATTATTATTATTTTTACTAAAATGCTGAAGTGGTAGGTAGATACAAGATAAAGGTAGAAAACATAGTTTAATGTTGTAAGAGAGCGAATGTAGATGATCAGGTGTGTGCCTGTAGACTATGTGTTAATCCAAGCTAGACAAGGGCAATAAAACATCCACGTATGCAGAAGATTTCTCTCAGAACATGAGGGGGGAGGTTCTAAGCCTCACCTCTGTTGATCCCCAATTTCTCACCTGATGGACCCCTGCGACTGTGCCTGTCTTAGGTTGTTCCTCCCTTGAGGAATCTTACCCGTCTCTGGCTAACCAGTCATCCTCCGGGGCCATACAGGGAAATGTAAAGTTGGTAAGTGAGAGAGAAGCCTTATTGTTTGAAAAGGTTAGCTTTTTACTTCTTTGCATATTAATGCCCTGTGGCTTCTATGACCTGCATTTGTCTTGAGGTATCTTTACCACTTGGAAGAATTATGATACTTGGTAAATTTGATATGAGGCACGAATTCTATTTAAGGGTTGTATTTAGGAAGGAAGAAGAAAAGCTATAGAAGTAGCAGGCGGAAGAAAACCTGGGAAGATTGATTATTTCTTTGACATATCTTCTTGTAGAGTAACTTCAGCATGTATAGGTTTTAAACTACTAATTAAATTGTGCACACACATTAACATAATAGGAGTATAGTTACATAACGAAAGCATACCTGTAATTACCAGCCATCTCCAGTCAAACCAAGAAAACCAGTTAGGCACCTTAGGCATTTGTGAAAACTTATCTATGATATGGTGGATATTGTCCAACTGAACTTGAACAGTCTGAGAGAAATCAGACAAATTAAAACAACCCATTCCTGGGGAATGTTCACATCCCATATGTTCTTTTAACAGTAAATAGTCTGTAGTTGTAAGACTTTGGAGCGCTACAATTTGCACTTTTCCTAATTCTTGTTTGAGTTCCAACAGTATACATCCAGTCAAATTTGTTGTTTTACTGTATGCACAGGCCAGCTTAGATATCTCCTTCTTCATTCCCATGGCAAGTCCAGGAACTGGTGGGATGAGTGCATCTACAGCTGTAGCAGTGCGTAGATCTTTGTTGGGGTTTTTTGATGATCATCTTCTGGCATGAGTCTTCCAGAGAGTGCTGATATTGGAAGTTCTTTTTCATATCGTATCTTAATTGATTTTCGGGGTAGCCAAATTAGGCTTTGATCCTCTGTATAAACACAAACAGGCCCTTTGCCTACACTTTTATATGCCCTTTATACCCTTGTGTAAAACTCATTGGAGGTCACCACACAGGAACTGCCTTTTTTTTTTTTTGGTATCATTATTCTACACTTACATGACGAATATTATGTTTACTAGGCTCTTCCCTATACCAGGTCCCCCCTATAAACCCCTTTACAGTCACTGTCCATCAGCATAGCAAAATGTTGTAGAATCACTACTTGCCTTCTCTGTGTTGTTCAACCCTCCCCTTTCTCCCCACCCCATGTACGCTAATCTTAATACCCCCTTCTTCTTCCCCCACCTTATCCCTCCCTACCCACCCATCCTCCCCAGTCCCTTTCCCTTTGGTACCTGTTAGTCCATTCTTGAGTTCTGTGATTCTGCTGCTGTTTTGTTCCTTCAGTTTTTCCTTTGTACCTATATTCCACAGATGAGTGAAATCATTTAGTATTTCTCTTTCTTCACTTCGCTTGTTTCAGTGAGCATAATACACTCCAGCTCCATCCATGTTGCTGAAAATGGTAGGGTTTACCCTCTTCTTATGGCTGAGTTGTATGCCATTGTGTATATGTAACACATCTTCTTTATCCATTCATCTATCGATGGACATTTAGGTTGCTTTAAATTCTTGGCTATAGTAAATAGTGCTGCGATAAACATGGGGGTGCATTGGTCTTTCTCAAACTTGATTACTGCATTCTTAGGGTAAATTCCTAGGAGTGGAATTCCTGGGTCAAATGGTAAGTCTGTTTTGAGCATTTTGATGTACCTTCACACTGCTTTCCACAGTGGTTGAACTAGTTTACATTCCCACCAGCAGTGTAGGAGGTTTCCCCTTTCTCCACAGCCTCGCCAACATTTGTTGTTGTTTGTCTATTGGATGGCAGCCATCCTTACTGGTGAGAGGTGATACTTCATTGTAGTTTTAATTTGCATTTCTCTGATAATTAGCGATGTGGAGCATCTTTTCATGTGTCTCATGGCCATCTGAATTTCTTCTTTGGAGAACTGTTCAGCTCCTCTGCCCATTTTTTAATTGGGTTACTTGTTTTTTGTTTGTTGAGGCGTGTGAGCTACTTATATATTCTGGACGTCAAGCCTTTATCGGATGTGTCATTTTCAAATATATTCTCCCATACTGTAGGGATCCTTTTTGTTCTATTGATGGTGTCTTTTGCTGTACAGAAGCTTTTCAGCTTAATATAGTCCCATTTGTTCATTTTGCTGTTGTTTTCCTTGCCCGGGGAGATATGTTCAAGAAGAGGTCACTCATGTTTATGTCTAAGAGGTTTTTGCCTATGTTTTCTTCCAAGAGTTTAATGGTTTCATGACTTACATTCAGATCTTTGATCCATTTTGAGTTTACTTTTGTATATGGGGTTAGACAATAGTCCAGTTTCATTCTCCTACATGTAGCTGTCCAGTTTTGCCAGCACCACCTGTTGAAGAGACTGTCATTTCGCCATTGTATGTCCATGGCTCCTTTATCAAATATTAATTGACCATATATGTCTGGGTTAATGTCTGGATTCTCTAGTCTGTTCCATTGGTCTGTGGCTCTGCTCTTGTGCCAGTACCAAATTGTCTTGATTACTATGGCTTTATAGTAGAGCTTGAAGTTGGGGAGTGAGATCCCCCCTACTTTATTCTTCTTTCTCAGGATTGCTTTGGCTATTCGGGGTCTTTGGTGTTTCCATATGAATTTTTGAATTATTTGTTCCAGTTCATTGAAGAATGTTGCTGGTAGTTTCATAGGGATTGCATCAAATCTGTATATTGCTTTGGGCAGGATGGCCATTTTGATGATATTAATTCTTCCTAGCCACGAGCATGGGATGAGTTTCCATCTGGTAGTGTCCCCTTTAATTTCTCTTAAGAGTGACTTGTAGTTTTCAGAGTATAAGTCTTTCACTTCTTTGGTTAGGTTTATTCCTAGGTATTTTATTTTTTTTGATACAATTGTGAATGGAGTTGTTTTCCTGATTTCTCTTTCTGTTGGTTCATTGTTAGTGTATAGGAAAGCCACAGATTTCTGTGTGTTGATTTTGTATCCTGCAACTTTGCTGTATTCCGATATCAGTTCTAGTAGTTTTGGGGTGGAGTCTTTAGGGTTTTTTATGTACAGTATCATGTCATCTGCAAATAGTGACAGTTTAACTCCTTCTTTACCAATCTGGATTCCTTGTATTTCTTTATTTTGTCTGATTGCCATGGCTAGGACCTCCAGTATTATGTTAAATAACAGTGGGGAGAGTGGGCATCGCTGTCTAGTTCCCGATCTCAGAGGAAATGCTTTCAGCTTCTCGCTGTTCAATATAATGTTGGCTGTGGGTTTATCATAGATGGCCTTTATTATGTTGAGGTACTTGCCCTCTATTCCCATTTTGCTGAGAGTTTTTAACATGAATGGATGTTGAACTTTGTCAAATGCTTTTTCCGCATCTATGGAGATGATCATGTGGTTTTTGTCTCTCTTTTTGTTGATGTGGTGGATGATGTTGATGGACTTTCGAATGTTGTACCAACCTTGCATTCCTGGGATGAATCCCACTTGGTCATGGTGTATGATCCTTTTGATGTATTTTTGAATTCGGTTTGCTAATAATTTGTTGAGTATTTTTGCATCTACGTTCATCAGGGATATTGGTCTGTAGTTTTCTTTTTTGGTGGGGTCTTTGCCTAGTTTTGGTATTAGGGCGATGTTAGCTTCATAGAATGAGTTTGGGAGTATCCCCTCCTCCTCTATTTTTTGGTAAACTTTATGGAGAATGGGTATTATGTCTTCCCTGTATGTCTGATAAAATTCCGAGGTAAAACCATCTGGCTCGGGGGTTTTGTTCTTTGGTAGTTTTTGATTACCACTTCAATTTCATTGCTGGTAATTGGTCTGTTTAGATTTTCTGTTTCTTTTTGGGTCAGTCTTGGAAGGTTGTATTTTTCTAGGAAGTTGTCCATTTCTCCTAGATTTCCCAGCTTGTTAGCATATAGGTTTTCATAGTATTCTCTAATAATTCTTTGTATTTCTGTGGGGTCCATCGTGATATTTCCTTTCTCGTTTCTAATACTGTTGATTTGTGTTGACTCTCTTTTCTTCTTAATAAGTCTGGCTAGAGGCTTATCTATTTTGTTTATTTTCTCGAAAAACCAGCTCTTGGTTTCATTGATTTTTTCTATTGTTTTATTCTTCTCAATTTTATTTATTTCTTCTCTGATCTTTATTATGTCCTCCTTCTGCTGACCTTAGGTCTCATTTGTTCTTCTTTTTCCAATTTCGATAATTGTGACATTAGACCATTCATTTGGGCTTGTTCTTCCTTTTTTAAATATGCTTGGATTGCTATATACTTTCCTCTTAAGACTGATTTTGCTGTGTCCCACAGAAGTTGGGGCTTAGTGTTATTGTTGTCATTTGTTTCCATATATTGCTGGATCTCAATTTTGTTTTGGTCATTGATCCATTGATTATTTAGAAGCATGTTGTTAAGCCTCCATGTGTTTGTGAGCCTTTTTGCTTTCTTTGTACAGTTTATTTCTAGTTTTATGCCTTTGTGGTCTGAAAAGTCGGTTGGTAGGATTTCAGTCTTTTGGAATTTACTGAGGCTCTTTTTGTGGCATAGTATGTGGTCTATTCTGGAGAATGTTCCATGTGCACTTGAGAAGAATGTATATTCTTTTGCTTTTGGATGTAGAGTTCTGTAGATGTCTATTAGGTCCATCTGTTCTACTGTGTTGTTCAGTGCTTCCGTGTCCTTAACTTATTTTCTGCCCGGTGGATCTATCCTTTGGGGTGAGTGGTGTGTTGAAGTTTTCTAGAATGAATGCATTGCAGTCTATTTGCCCCTTTAGTTCTGTTAGTATTTGTTTCACTTATGCTGGTGCTCCTGTGTTGGGTGCATATATATTTAGAATGGTCATATCCTCTTGTTGGACTGAGCCCTTTATCATTATGTAGTGTCCTTCTTTATCTCTTGTTACTTTCTTTGTTTTGAAGTCTATTTTGTCTGATATTAGTACTGCAACCCCTGCTTTCTTCTTGCTGTTGTTTGCCTGAAATATGTTTTTCCATCCCTTGACTTTTAGTCTGTACATGTCTTTGGGTTTGAGGTGAGTTTCTTGTAAGCAGCATATAGATGGGTCTTGCTTTTTTATCCATTGTTTTTCTCTGTGTCTTTTGATTGGTGCATTCAGTCCATTAACATTTATGGTGACTATTGAAAGATATGTACTTATTGCCATTGCAGGCTTTAAATTCGTGGTTACCAAAGGTTCAAGGTTAGCCTCTTTAGTATCTTACTGCCTAACTTAGCTCACTTATTGAGCTGTTATATACACTGTCTGGAGA